>NW_020954590.1:62598212-62788598 GCF_900497805.2 Vombatus ursinus
ATATATATATATATATCACTGTGGGAAGGAAAGACCCTCATTTTCTGGCCAGAACAGAAAATAATTGCTATTTCCACTCATTCTAAGCCATCAAAACCTAATTCTCTTCAAGAAAGAAGGAAAAATAACTAATATTGAGGAAGTCATTGAAGCTACCTGTACCTTACTTAGTTCTTCAGTTTGGAAAATAAAGATATTAACATGTGCAGATTGTTGAGTTTAAGTCCTTATTGATTTGAAATTCTGAATCCAAGAAGATTGAAAGGAAAGCATCTGGAAGAGGGCAGCCTTGAAGTCATGCCATATGAGGATTAATTGGAGGCACTGGGCATATTTTGCCTACAGAAGAGAAAATTTACACAAAGCATTGTACCTGTCTTCATGTACATGACCACTTATTGGGTATCTTGTAAGGGGATTCTTGTTAAGATGAGACTTGAATAATGACAGTTTCTGAGGTTCCTTTCAATGCTAAGATTCTGTAATGCTGATACCTTCTAAAGAGTGTAAGGTTCAGAAATAATTTCCTTTTTCTGAGAAATATCTTGAGTTTGGGAAAGGGTTAAAGATGAGCAGGTTTTTACTATTCCTTCACTTCCCAAATGGGGCAAATTTGGTAACCAAGTATATTTTCTAATAATAACTTTGAAAATTGCATTTTGATCAGGTACTCAATAAACACTTGCTGGATTTATTTAAGTAGAATTCTTTTCAAAACCATTTACGGTAAGAGTGTAGCATAGGAAGAACATCAGCTTGGAAACCATACAGAAAATATGCTATTGTTTATCTGAAGACCTAAGAACACTAAATGTATCTGTATGTACAGAAAAAGATTCATGTAGTACTCGTAAACCATGATTTCTGTGAGACATGTGGGTGTGTATGGGTATGTGTGTTTGTAAGTAAATGAGACGAAGTCCTGGCCAAAGTCCTTTTGGCCATCACAACATAATCAGAAAGTAGGTCAGAATGTGAAAACAAGGACCTGATCTTTGTCACAGAAATGGAAGAAAGGCAGGAATTAGCAATGAGACCCACTGGATGCACTGAGTTTAAATAAATGTTTGGCACTGTAAGGAGGCCTAAACAGGTAGGTTTGTGTGCCCACAGAAATTCCTTAAGATACTTGAGTCTCCATGAGACTATAACTGGCTATTTACGTGAAATGTGAAAAATAACCTGACAAATACAGAGCATTACTCAAAAATAAAATCTCATCATTATCTGAGTTGATGATCTTTTTTACATAAGGGAAAGTTTCCTAACCCAGCTATCTAGTATAGAGTGACCTATACCAGAATATAGTTGTATCCTATCTCTATCACATCTTCTTACTATTGAACTGGAGTTAGATTGTAAAATATTCTCCAATTCCACTGAAGTTATCCAGTTTTGGAATCCAAAGAACAAAGATAAACCCACACCATTAGAATAAATACAAAATTTATCAATAATTTACAAATCACTAATGCTATAATAATACCAACAATTCCCTTTTTATAGCACATTAAGGCTTAAAAAGCAATTTGTATACATTATCTCATTTGTTCCCCACAACAAATCTGAGAGGTAGGTGTTATTATTGTCTCCATTTTATAGATGAGAAAACTGAAGGTAGGAAAGATTAAGTGAGTGCCCAGAATCATAAAGCTAGTAAGTGTCTTAGTCATATTCCAAACCTAGGTTTTTCCAGATTCTAAGTCTAGTAGTTCACCTCTCTACATAAAAAGAATACAGGAATACATATGCTAATAAGCCTCACCCCACCCCTCCAGTTTCGCAGCTGATTGTTCAGGTCTGGTTGAGTCAGGGCAGCACACTTGGCAGTTTGAGGGAAACCAGCCATATCTAGAACTACAAGCTAGGTTCAAAGAACGTAAAAAACTGATTATTAATTAACAACGACCTCCTGCAAAAGTCACTCACAGCAGCCCAATTTGGAGGTGATAAGACTCATATAAAAGTCCAAACTCTCGTATATCAGCTTATTGACCCAAAAAGACAGTAGTTACACGTGCAAGCAGACTGAGCAGGAAAGCAAATGAAAGAATGATCTTTCCTCCACCTTCACCAAGGTGGGGTGGCAGAGAATGGTCAAATCAAAATGATAGATAAGGAATTTGTAATAAAGCTAAGTAAGGAGATGGTAAGCGAGTATCTAGCTGCCTTTTGGTGAATTCAAATCATTTGGCTCAGATAAACTACATCCTCACATTCTGAAAGTACTGAAGGAAATGGCAAATGGGATTGCTGAGCCACTCTCATTTGAAAGATCATGGAAAACAGGACGGGTGCCACAAGACAGGAGAAAGTCAAATGCCCCAATTTTCAAAAAGCAAAGAGAATAGTCCTCTGACTAGACCAATGATTTTGACTTTGATTTGTAGGGGGAGGGAGGAAATTAAGAATATATTATTTTTCTTTTTTTCTTTTTTTTGTGAGGCAATCAGGGTTAAGTGACTTGCCCAGGGTCACGTGGCTAGTAAGTGTCAAGCGTCTGAGGTCGGATTTGAACTCAGGTCCTCCTGACTCCAAGGCCAGAGCTCCATCCACTGCTCCACCTAGCTGCCCCCAAGGGCATATTATTAAAGAGATGATTAGTAAATACAGAGAAAAGGAAGCATTCATCACAAAGAGCCAGTAATGCTCCATCAAGAACAGTTCATACCAGCCTAACATTATTTCCTTTTTTGACAGGGTTACTAAACTGATCAATTAGGGGAATGCTATATGTCATTTAGACTTTAGCAAAACATTTGATGAGGTATCACCTGCTATTCTTGGGGAGCAGATGGAGAAATGTGGACTAGATTATAGTACAATTACATGAACTCAAAACTGGTTAAATGGCCAGACTCAAAGAATAGTCACATCAACATGGAAGAAAGAATTCTAGAGAAGGCCAAGGGATCTGTGTCTGGCCCTGTGCTGTATATCATTTTTATCAATGATTTGGATAAAGGCACAGATGGCATATTAATCAAAGTTGCTGATGACACAAAGCTAGAACTAATACCTAACACACTGGATGACACTGAGAATACAGACAAATATTGATGGGCTTGCACATTGGACAGAATGTATTAAGACCAATTGACAGTTATAAATATAAAATTTTATACTCACATTCAAATAATTAACTTCACAAGACAAGTAAGCTATGGTTAAACAGCAGTTTTGAGTGAAAAAAAAATCTAAGGATTTTAGTGAAGACTCAGTATTAATGAACAGTGTGAAATCTAAGCAAAAAAACAAAAACCCATCCTAATGAGATAGAGCTATGCTAATATATAGAGATATAGCTTCCAGGAATAAAGAAATGATAGTCCAACTCTACTCTGCCTTGATTAAACTACATTTGGAGTATTGTGATCAGTTCTGGGCAGCAGAGTTTAGAAAGGACGTTGATAAACTAGGAAATATCCATAGGAAAGCACCCAGTATGTTGAAGGGCCTGGAGTCCACGCTGTATTAGGATCTGTTCAAGGTATTGGGGCATGGAGAAGAGAAGACTAAGGGGTGTGTTCAAATATTTTTAAAACTTTGGCATAAGAAAGAATTATTAGTCTTTTTCTCTTTGATAAATGGGTTCAAATGTTTTAAAAGCTCAGGAATAAGAAATATTTACTAGTTTGGTCTTTTCCCCCCTCTTTTGTCCTAGTGTGCTGAACTAGGGGCCATGGGTAGAAATTGCAAAGAAGGAAATTGAAGCTTAGTATAGGGAAATGTTCAACATAATTAGTTTTCCGAAGGTAGATTGCATTTCTTTGAAAGGATTTGGGTTCTCCCTCTCTGCAATTGTTTAAGCAAAAACTAGAGGACAACTTATTTAGTACAATGTTGTGCAGAATCTGTTTTGGGGGGAATAGGTTGGACTAGATATTTGCTGAAGTCTCTTCTGATTCTGAAATTCCATGATACTGTGATTTTGTGAAATTCCACCTCTGACACTTGTTAGTTAGATGACTAACCACATACATCCCATACATTTGTTAGTTTTCATATTTAAATGTTTCTCTTGGTTTCTGTTTATTCAGTTTCCTAATTATAAAGAGGTAGCTAAGTGCTGAAGTAGATGGAGTGCTGGACCAGGTATCAGGAAGACCTGAGTTCAGATTCAAATCCTGACACTAGCAGTGCAAGTCACTTAACATCTATCAGCCTCAGTTTCTTCATCTGTACACTGGTTAAAAAAACAGCACCTGCCTCCCAGAGTTGTTAGGAGGATAAAAATGACATAATATTTGTAATGTACTTTGTAAACCCTAATAAGCACTATATAAATCCCTGCTCTGCCCCTCCTCACCAGGGCCCATGCCTCAATTTTGCCATGTATAAAACCGACTCTGGCCCTCCCTCCAGGAGCCCAGACATCAGTTTCCCCATGCGGTCAAGGATAAAGTTGGCTCACCAGAAGTCAATACATCCTGTAAGCCAAGCCTACTGCCCAAGACTCTGCACCCCCCCACCCCCCCAGGCAAATCAACTACAAAGGACCTATGAAAGAAGATGCTATCTACCTTCAGAGAAAGAACTGATAAATAGAAGTATACATACTATGGTTTCACTCAAAGTGTTAAGAAGCTCAGTTTCACCATTTTGCTGCTGCTTGGTTTCTGGTTCTGGAGCCTGCCTCAGTTAGAAGTCCCACCCAGAAGACTCCTGACTCAATGCCTGCACTTGGGCCTAGGCTGGGCTGGAGCAGGGAGCAGAGAGAAGCTAGTTGAGGGATTTCCCTGAATGACCTATGCAGAAGCTCCCCCCATCCCCTCACATGCTATGGCTATTGTATGAGTCCTCCAAAAAGCAGAAAAAGGCTAAGGGTTTGAGGAGACTCACCTCACCACCCCTGCTGTTGGTGTTGTATCTGCAAAATGGAGACAATAATACCTCTAGCCCTTACCTTGCCATATTGCTGTAAGGATCAAATATGTGTGTGTGTGTATGTGTGTGTGTGTGTGTGTGTGTGTATGTATGTATGTATGTATGTATACATACACACACACATATATATATCTTAAAGCACCATATAAATATCAGTTATTATTCAAAGATTATTAAATGACAAAGTCCAGAGCCAAAAAGATCTTAATAAGTTAGAATGATGAGCCAAATCTAATAAGATAAAGTTTATTATGCATTAGTGTAAAGTCCCATTCCACAGATGTGTTCTGATATCTCATCATGGCATAGAGGTAATCTTGAGTTCTGTTTTGTTTCTGGTGAGGCAATTGGGGTTAAGTGACTTGCCCAGGGTTACACAGCTAGTGAGTATCATGTGTCTGAGGCCAGATTTTAACTCAGGTCCTCCTAACTCCAAGGCCAGTGCTCTAGATCTTGAGTTCTGGAAAGCAATGTACAGTTAAAATTGTAAATTCTAGTAAGTAGGAAAAGCATTGAGTAAAATCCTTATGAATGACTTGTGTTTGCAAGAACTGGAAATTGAGAGGATGCCCATCAATTGGGGAATAGCTAAACAAGTTGTAGTATATGTTTGTGATGGAATACTACTGTGCTGTAAGAAATGATGAGCCTAATGCTCTCAGAAAAACCTGTATTTACATGAAATAATGAAGAATGAAATGAGCAAAACCAAGAGAATGTCGTTTACGGTAAAAGCAATCTTGTTTGAAGAGTAACTGTGAACGATTAAGTTATTCTTAGGATTAAAAATACTCAAATCAACTACAAAGGACCTATGAAGAAAGATACTATCTACTTTCAGAGAAAGAACTGATAAATAGAAGAACACATAGTATGGTTTTATACACACACACACACACACACACACACACACACACACACACACACACACACACACACACCCCAGGAGTAACTAAAGACTTCTGGCTTACCTGCTCATTAAATGTACACCAATCAGGGTTGAGTTTCACTTGTCAGTGGAGTTCCCTTTCAAAAGGAATTTAAGGCATTTCAGGGTCTCCCTTAGGGTCTTTGGTTACTGAGAGAAACCACTGATCATTAATTTATTGATTGCTGGCTAGTCTAATTAATAAATTGATTATTAGTTAGCCAGAAACCCTGCCTTTTAAGGTTTTCTTTCATCACATACTCTAATGGTGAGAGTCCATGGGAATGAGAGGTAGAGGTTGCTAAGAACCCTTCAGTTTTTAGATCATCTATAAACATTGAATTAAACCATTGCTAGTACTCATTTATGTGAGATCTTTGTCGGGTGACCAATAAACTCACACATTTCTAGAGGAACCAAGCCATATTGACATGCTCTTTATAATCCAGAAGACATAAGGAAGCTGCAGTTAAACAGAAGGATGGCTCAGAGATAAATAAAGACACTGGTACAACTGTCTTGTTGTGTGCCCAAAGATAATGAGAAGCCACATGTCATGGGACACTTGGTCATCTTCCCTTGAAGGGCACAGCATTCCTCAGTATATGCAAAAAGGACATCATCAAGGTAAGTGCAGCTTTTTATAGTGGCAACCAACTGGAAACAGAGTGGGCATCCATCAATTGGAGAAGGGTGACCCTGAATTTCTCCTCACTTTGAAGCCAGATTATTGGGTTATAGTTCACAGTATTCCCTTCATGAAGTGTTACCTTCTGAGCCAGTGTCTGGTATAGATGGTCTTTCTATAATTAGTGAGTGGTTTCTTTTACTTAAGGTCCACTGAAGCAAATGTCTATCACTTCTGTCCTCTTGTTCATCAGAGTTTTGTGAACTGTCCTACAGGCAATATGTGGTAAATTGGAATTTTACTCCATAAACATACGCAGGCTTCAAAACAGGGAAGTTATATAGATTAGAATAAGGTGGCGCAGTGGATAGAGCACCGACCCTGGAGTCAGGAGGACCTGAGTTCAAATCTGGTATCAGACCAGACATATGACACTTACTAGTTGTGTGACCCTGGACAAGTCACTTAACCCCAATTGTCTTGCAAAAAAAAAAAGAATAGACTGAAGAATAATTAAGAGTATATGAGCTGGAAGTGAAATAAGATCTCAGCTCTACCAAGTAAAGATAGAAAGGCCTCAAAAAGGGGAGTCATCTCCTACCAGTAGTGAGTTTGGAAATCAAGGGATATGTTGGAGGGTTGGCTTCCCCACACCTTTGGCACTCCACGAAGATCTGCTGTCTGCCATTTGAAAGTCCGTGCTTATCTGGGCATCCAAAGTTTTGCTGACAATTGGCAGCTCACAGCATCACAAAACTGTTCTTTGGGGCATGCCCAAGTGAATAAAGGTGTTATATAAATAAATACAAAATATATACAAAGTGAATATAATGTTATTCCTGGTGGACAGTGAAACGGTAGGCAGAGTAGGATCCCATACAACTGGGAGGATCAGGAAATTTATTACTATGAATTTTTAACTTATTCTACAAGATTTGGAAAGGAACTGTAAGACTACCAAGAAATTGAAGAGGAAGGCACGCCTGAAGCCAGAGAGATTCCTCCCACCCCCATCCCTGTGAAAAGAATGGTCTAAAGCCAGGAGATAGAGAAACTTCCCCCGCCAATAAGAATGGTGCAGAGCGAGAGTACATTTGGGGCCTTGAGCCAAGGGAGTAGGGATCTTGTGAGCTGGATTATGCATGTTAGGAAGCAAACTGACTGGCCTGTGTTCTGCCTGTGATAAGTGCCTAAGTAATAACTTGGCAAAGCAATGTAAGTATGAATCAGTGTATCTAACAATGATAAGTAAAGAACTGCTTATAATTTAATCCAACAATCAGGACAATGCCAGCACTTAAAAGTTTAGAAGTTTCATTAGGATTAGAATAAGGGAAGGAAGTTTTAGAGCGAGAGTACAAGCCAGAGTAGGTTAGGGGTCTTTGGACAACCAGAAGATAGAAAAAAGACACAGGGTGTGGAGAAGAGGAAGAAGTTAGGAAAGGGGCTTCAGAATAACGTAGAATTATGAAAAAGTCAAACTTCTTACTTTGCAGCTTTACTTAGGGCACTAATGACAATAGGTGACACAAAAATGAAAGCTATAAGGGGCAGTTAGGCGGTGCAGTGGATAGAGCTCTGGCCTTGGAGTCAGGAGGACCTGAGTTCAAATCCGGCCTCAGACACTTGACACTTACTAGCTGTGTGACTCTGGGCAAGTCACTTAACCCTGATTACCTCATTAAAAAGCAAAAAATAAAAAAAGGCTATATGTTTCCAAAGTTAGAGTTAAGATTTCAGAAGTTAATCAGAATGCAGCAAAACTGCTTCTCCCAATTCACCCCAGCCTTGAGTTTCAATATAAATCTATTTCTCTTTCTTTATCTGGTTCTACTTATTGGATGGTTATCATATCTAAATTTCCTATTCACCTCTAGTTCTATTTTTGTGTGAGTATTATCAAGAAAACTAGTTTGGGTGGACCAAAATAGGCATAATTTGGAGACTGCTGATGGACAGTGGAGTAGGAACAACATTTCCTATTAATCGAGTTGGAACCTGTGGAAGTAGAATCTATTGTGCAATGAGAAATTCATCATAAATGGCCTAAGAAGGCCCTGGAAAGTCCCTGCCACAAAAGCTAGTTTTTTCCTTTGAACGGCAATGAAACTATGCTGAAGGCTTAATTGGTCCAGGGATCCTAGTTTGAACTGCTGATATGGCTTACCTACTGTCTGTTTCTTTTTTCTTTTTTCTTTTTAATGTATTTTATTCTGAACTTAAGAAATAAAATAAGCATTTTCATAACATATTAGAGTAGAAAAAAGATGACTGCACTTGAAATGGCAAATCTATTATGTACACCTTGCTATTCCTTTTAAATATATAATAAAGTTATCATGGAACTTTTTTTCTTCCCTCCTCCCCCCTACCCTACAGATGACTACCATCAGACACAAATGTGTGTGTGTGTGTGTGTGTGTGTGTGTGTGTGTGTGTGTAAAATCATTCTATACAACTTCTATTTATCAGGTCTTTCTCTGAATGCAGGTAGTGTCTTCCTTAATATGTCCTTTGTAGTTGATCTGGGTGTTTATATTAGTCGAAATGACTTAGTTACTCAGAGTTATTCTTAAAACAATATTGTTGTTATTTTATACAATGTTCTTTTGGTTCTGCTCATTTTGCTCTTCATTATTTTGTGCAAGTCTATCCATGGTTTCCTAAAATCAATGAGCTCATCACTTTTTATGGCATAGTGGTATTCCATCACGATCACATACCACAACTTGTTCAGCCATTCCCCAATTGATGGACATCCCCTCAGTTTCCAGTTCTTTGCCACCACAGACAGAGCTGCTATAAATATTTCACAACACATAGTTTCTTTTCCTTTTCCCCTAATCATCTTTGGAAACATGCCTAGTAGTGGTATTGTTGTATCAAAGGCTGTGCTGTCTAAGGTATAAATGTCTGGTCCAGGAAAAGTTGGCATGTCTTAGGCTTAATGGGCTTTCCAAAGTCATATGAATCAACATACCCTTTTGACCAAGTTTGCCGTCATAGCAAATATGGAGATGAGGGAAGCCATATTCAATGAAAACGACTCAGTATCTTTGCTAAGTATCCTTTCTTTTTACTAAAAAAATTTTTTTTGAGTCTGGATCTCCCTATCTCATCCAAACTTGAAGTACAGTTCCCACGTATAGTCCTGAACCCACTGCTGAACATCACAGAAGTTATGACCCGTTCCATTTCTAACCTGTACCAGTTTACTCCTCATTAGGCAGCCTGATAGCGCCTCACTCACTGGGACTCACTATATTGCTATAAGACAATGCAGACTCTTGATGAGTTATTGCATCTCAGAACATTTGAGCTCCATTAATCCACCAGCTTCAGTCTTCCTGGTAGCAGGGCTTTCACATATGTGCCAATATGCCCAGCATATTCTTTCTTTTATAAAAAATTAAATTTTAGTTTTTATAAGTTTATTCTAAACTTAAAAATCCCCCCCAAATGATCATTTCCATACCCACCAGAATGCAAAAAGAGGATTGAATGTGAAACTATGTCCCTGTTCCTTGCTTTCTTTTTCAAAGAGTATATAATATATTCCATGTATTACTTTCAAAACTGCCATGTTTTCCTGAGTTTCCTTCCAAAGTTTTTTTCTGTTCTCTTCTGTACATTTTAAATGATGTTTCAACAGCTCTCTTTTTTTAGTGTTTTTTTTTTCCCCATCAGAAATGCTTAATGAGGGGCAGCTAGGTGGTGCAGTGGATAGAACTCCCACCTTGGAGTTAGGAGGACCTGAGTTCAAATCTGACCTCAGACACTTGATACTTACTAGTTGTATGATGCTGGGCAAGCCACTTAACCCCAATTGCCTCACCAAAAAGCAAAAACCAAGAAAAAAAAGTATTCCATATCTCGGGGGCAGCTAGGTGACACAGTTGATGGAGCACTGGGCCCTGGAGCCAAGAAGTCCTGTGTTCAAATCCGGCCTTAGACACATAATACTCACTAGCTGTGTGACCCTGGGCAAGTCACTTAACCCCAATTGTCTCACCAAAAAAAAAAAAAAGAAAGAAAGAAAAAAAAAAAGAAGTGCTTAATGTTCTAAACCATGGAAAATACATTTTCCCCCTACAGGACTATTCTCAGCTTTTCCGGGTAAGTTATTCTTTGTTGTAAGTCAATATCTTTTGCCTTTTGGAATATTATATTCTAAGCTCTCCTTGCTCATAGTTGAAGCTGCTAGGTCTTCTGTGATCTTAATTGTAGTTCTCCAGTACTTAACCTATTAACCTCCCTAGATTTTTGAGTATTTATTTGTTGATGTGGGAACTCCAGATTTTAGTTATGATATTCTTGGAACTTTTTCCTTTGATATTCCTTTCAGGAAGTGATCAGTGGATTCTACCTGTCTTCATCTTTTTTTTTTTTAGGTAATTGAAGTTAAGTGACTTGCCCAGGGTCACACAGCTAGTAAGTGTCAAGTGTTTGGTCTGAGGACAGATTTGAACTCAGGTCCTCCTGAATTCAGGGCCAGTGCTCTATCCACTGCTCCACCTAGCTGCCCCCTACCTGTCTTTATTTTGTTCTCTGCATCTAATATATCTGTGCATTTTGATTAATGATTTTAAAAAATATAGTATCTAGACTTTTTAAAAATTATGCCCTTCATGAGTTTCAATGACTTAAAAATTATTTCTTGGCCTGTTTTCCAGGTCAGTTTTTTTTTTTTAAGTGAGATACATATTTTCTTCTATTTTTTCAATCTCTTGATTTTGTTTTAATGACTCTTACTATTTCAGGGAGTCAGTGATTCTGTTTGGTCTAATCTAGGTTTGAAAGATTCTGTTTCTTGGGTAAGGTCTTCTACTTTCTCTTTTAAACTATTTATTTTCTACTATTGTGCAATAAGAAATGATGAACAGACATTTCAGAAAAACCCGGAAAGACTTGTATGAACTGATGCAAAGCAAAATGAGCAGAACCAGGAAAACATTGTACACAGTATCAGCAACATTTTGTGATGATCAGCGACGAATGACTCAGCTCTTCTTAGCAATACAATGATCCAAGACAAGTATAAAGGACTCACAAAGAAAAATGCTATCTACCTCCAGATAAGAACTGATGGACTCTGAATGCAGGCTGAGCATACTTTTTTCACTTTATTCTTTTTTGTGGTTTTTTTTTTCCCTTTTGAGCTGTTTCTTCTTTCACAACTGTGACTAATATGGAAATATGTTTCAAATGATAGCACATGTATAACCTACATCAAATTGCCTACCATTTTAGGAAAGGGGAGGAGAGGGGAGGGAGGGAGGGAGAAAAATTTGGAATTCAATCTTGTAAAAATGAATGCTAAAAATCGTCAACTTCTAATTGGGGGAAAATGCTATTTAAACTATTTATTCTCCTTTAATTCTTTCCTCTAGAGCTTTCATTTAATTTTTTCCTCTTGTTTAATTTCTTCTAGATATTTATCCTTGTAGAATGCTTGTAGAAAATCTTTCTTTCTTGTGTCTGCTTGCAGTTATGTGCTTACTCTTTTCCTTTAGGCAGGATTTTTTGGGCATCTTTTGACATACAATAACTATTTATAGAGGCTGGTGGCTTCTGCTTTTCATCTCTTTAGACCTTATTCCTGAACTGGGACTTTGCCAGGCTCTTTCTGCTCTACTTTTTTGGGTGGCATGCTTGACCCTGTTTGTTCTCGACCTGAGTCCTCCACATTCCTTCATTGACCTTTACTTCCTAGGCTTAGGCCTCCCTGCATCTTTGAGGTTCAGAGTTCTGGATCTTTAGGGCCTCAGGACAGAGTTCTAGACCCTTGGAGTCCTGGAGTGTTCCAGTCTGAGAGCTGCCATGCTTACACCGGCACCTATTTCTCACAGCAGCTTCTAAGGTTCTTGCTGTGGATTTCTGATAACTTGGGGCTTTCTTGGGGAACCTGCAATACTCTTTCTGCTTCCTGACAAAACCCTACAGGATACAAGCATCTCTGGTTTATCTTTGCTCACACTGTGGGACTGCCAGCTAGTTTGCCTGTGCTGGTTTTGCTGGTAGCCTCCTTTCCTATTGACCACGCAATTCTGAAGGGAAATAAGTAATTTACTGTAATTTCTCATTAGATTTCTTAATAATTACTTGGCTTTGGTACAATTTTTAGGTTTTTGCTAGAATATAAATGTCCTTTCCATGTTATTGTTGCATAAACTTCCATTTGTTAAAAGTTATATGCTCAATGAACGTTTTGTTTCATTTGAATCCTAGGCCTAAATCACTGATTGAGCCAGATTCAGGCCTAACCGGAACAGACATTAAATCCCAGGACATTGGGACCCACTTTTGAAGAGACCCATGTCTTCATTTGAAAAATGATTTTATTCTTTCACCAAACAAACCACAGACATGGCTCCTTGGCATCTAAACCACTGCCGTTTTTCTTCCCTCAGCTGGATACAACAAATCCCAACTCAATTAAACTCGACAAGCATTTATAATTTATATACTATGTATCAGGTACTGGGGGGTTACAAAACAAAAATAAAAAGGTTTACACTCTCAAAGAGCTTACATTCCATTGGGTGGATAAAACATCTATACACTAAGTATATAAAAAATACAGATGCAAAGGAAGTAGATAATGAGATGCCCTGATCAAACTAGGGAGTTCTCCTTAACAGCTAGGTAGAGATTACAGGGCATGGACTATTGGGTGAAGGCAACCAATGATACGCAGAAAACTTTTAGTAATTGGCTGATTGAGAATCAGCAACACTCTATGGCATATAAAAACTTAGTCCCTAAAAAATAAAAAAAAAACTTAGTCCCTTCCCTCTTTTTGCTTGTTTTTAGCTCTTAAGAACTCATTCTTCACCTTTTCTCTCATGTCTTTTCCAGAATATGGCAAATAGGGAAAGAATCCTGCCCTTCTTTCCCAAATCAGAAATAGTAATGTGGCTTTGTTAAAAACACACATAGTCATAGGATACATGTGTTTGTACAGAGACAGAGAAAGGAGTACAAGGATATCACTTCCTAAACCCCAACCTACTGTGTGTTAGAGTGGGTGGGGGGGGAGAATAGAAATTCTGAATTCTTTAGAAAGTATGATTCCCAAGAAATAAATAAATAAATAAAATATGATTCCAGAATCTAGTCTTTTAACAGAGAAAGACATCAGGGACAGCACTAACTTTGAGATTTCCCTCATGAATAACTCCCAAGTTCAAATGTTCCTGAGTTCAAGAGTTCCAGCTATTGGATCTTCTTGACAAAGATTTCCTGAAGCACCCTGGGCTTAGAGAAGAAAGAAGACAGCTCACATGATTCCTGAACAGTATCCCACTTACATTAAAAACTCAATTAAAATTTTTTGTTCTTTGTAAAGAGCAGAAAAATATCTCAGCCAAGGATTTCAGCTGAGCCAGAAGCTGCAGACAGTGGAGACTCCAGCCAAGGAGCATCAATTCAGTCAACATCTGGAAGTCTCCCATGAAGCAGTATCCAACAGCAACTGACTGACTAGTGAAACTCCATCTGGTTGGAACTATGAGACCAAGGTCAGAAGGGCCAGCATGAAAACATCAGCAGTTTTGCAGCCCACAAAATCAACGATGAGAATTGCTTTCTCATTCATGACTTGGCAACATCTTCCCCTAACTGCTTTGATCACAGGAATTCTCTTTATTTATGCCTCTCTACTGGTAACTTATATATGAGCTCACTCTCCCTGCTACTGCTGGGTGTTTGTTCCTAGTTTATGAGGGAAACATTTTGTTGCTATTTCTTTTATCACACCAATTCAGTAAATGTCTTTGCATTCCACTAATTACGTCTTATAGCTTACTATTGAAGAGAAACACATTTATGAGAGTCCATGAGCTATAGGTTTGGGGATAGGTGAAAATATGGACACAGACTACCTAAGACTTGGATTATATATTTAACTAGTACCAATTAGTTTTTTATAATTACTACTTTGTAGTACAGTTTAAAATATAGTTCTGCCAAGTTCCCTTCTTTTCCATTAACCCCATTATTTCCTTTCAGATTCTTGGCCATTTGCTTCTCCATATGAATTTTATTATTTTTTTCTAGTTCTATAAAGTAACACTTTGCCTATGTTTTATATAGGTTAGCCATGATACATCTTTTTTTTCAATATGTTTTGACCTTCAGTATAGTTAAGGGGAACTCTAATTAGATCTTTCTTAGTCTATTCTACATCTCTGATTGATTCCAAATAGATATTTTAATTACAAAAAAATTTATGTGAAATGTTTTTACACACAAAAAAATCAACACAGTTAAAATTAGAAGGAAAATCATTGGAGGGGAAAAAATCATTACAGCAAATTTCCCTAAAAAAAAGTTAAAATCCAAGATATATGGGGAGCTGATATAAGTATATAAGAACAAGAGACATTCCCCAATAAATAAATAATCAAAATATATGAACAGGCATTTCTCAAAAGCAGAAAAATAAGCTTTCAATAACCATATTTAAAATGCTCCAAATCACTACTAATGAAAGAAATGAAAATTAAAACAACTCTAATATTCCACCCCACACCCATAAAATTAGCAAAGATGATGAAAAAGGAAAAATTGCAATTGTAGGAGGGGCTGGGGTATAATGAACAGATACACTAATACATTGTTTGTGAAGCTATCAAATAGTGCAGGCATTATGCCAATTTGAAACCATACCCAAGATATCACTAATTTGCATATTGCCTATATGCACATGCATATACCCTTTGATCCAATGATACCATTATTAGCTTTATACCCTAAAGAGTTAGATGAAAAAGGGTAAGGACTCACGTGTACAAAAATATTTACAGACACACTTGTCTATTGTAGCAAAGAACTGGAAACTAAGGGGATACCCATCAATTGGGAAATAGATAAATTACAGTATATGGATGTAAGGAATATTATTACTCTATGAGAAATTATGAAAGAAACATTCAGAGAGGCCATGGAAGACTTGCATGAACCGATGAAGAATTAAGTGATCAGAATCAGAATGATTTATATAATAAATAAAATATTGTAAAGAAAAACAGCTTTGAAAGATTTAAGAATTCTGATCAATGCTATAACCAACCACTACTCTAGAAGAGTGATAATGAAACATGTTTTCTGACTCTTGACAGAGAGATAATGAACCAGAAGTGAAGAATGAAATATATATTTTTAAATGTGGCAAAAATAAGGATTTGTTTGTTTTGCTTGATTACACTTATTAGTGACTAGGGAGGATTCTTTTTTAATTGGTGACAATAGTGATGCAAGAAAAATGAATGATTCATAAATCATTGAAGCATGAATTGCACAGAACAGAAAGGTTCAGGAGAAAACCTAAGTAAGAGAAACAGCTTTGGAACTACTTTGATGAGTAATTATTGTTGTTTAGTCCTGTCCAACTCTTTGTGACACCATTTGGGGCTTTTGTGGCAAAGATAATGGAGTGGTCTGTCATTTACTTCTCTTGCTCATTTTACAGATGAGGAACTGAGGCAATTAGGGTTAAGTGACTTGCCCAGGGTCACACAACTAGAAGTGTCTGAGGCTGGATATGAACATGGAAAGATGAGCCTTCCTGACTCCAGGCCTGGCACTCTATCCACTGCACTACCTAGCTGCTCGAGTTACGTTATCTATGAATGTGAATCGGCAGAGCTGTGGAAACCATCAGTGTTCCAATGTCTCATAGAAGCTTTGGAGAGTTGCAGCTGGAGGAAAAGTCAGGAGGAAGAGCTACCAGCTGTGGGAGGCCAGCAACAAGTGGGAGCAGACCAGGTTAACTAGATTCTGACTCATGGGGTGTACAGCTGGGTCAGGTTAGAGAAATTGCACCCTGTTTTCTCCAGTTTTCAGGCAGGATCTTGAAAAGGGGGGCAGCTCCTTTTCTAGATTATGCTTACGAAGAAAAGAGTAGGAAACCACTTTATGGAAAGAGAACTGAGAATGTTTTCATTTCTGTTACAGTTAAATGCTTTCTACTGATTCTATGTTATTACTTCCTAGGTTTTTATTAGCACAACAATTAACCGAATAGCTAGACCCAAGTCAACCTTAGAAGTTTCCAACCTTTACTGGTTGTGGATCTGTGATCTAATACAAGGAAATTCCCAGAGAATTCCCCAACAAATATGTATGACCTATGCCCCAAAAGAAGGTGGAGTTTTTCATCTCACTTCATTTATTGCTCAACAAAGTTCCTCCACAAGAGTCTATCCCTCACATGCTTAGAAGCCAGTCTTCCTTGACACGACCCCCAGTCACAGAGACCAATAAGTACAGGCATACTTCAGAATACTGCAGGTTTGGTTCCAGACCATTGCAATAAAGTGAATAACACAACAAAGCAAGTCATGTGAAATTTTTGGTTTCCCAATGCACATAAAAGTATGTTCATACCATATTGTACTTTATTAAGTGTGCAATAATATTATATTTAAAGAAAAATGAACATACTTTAATTAAAAAATATTATGCCTAAATACTTATTAAACTGCCCACAATACCCATTGACCCAGCAATACTACTACTAAGTCTGTTTCCCAAGAGGCTTAGGGAAAAAGGAAAAGAATCAATATGTTCTAAAATATTTATAGCAGCTCTCTTTGTGGTGGCAAAGAACTAGAAACTGAGGGGAAGCCTATCAATGGAGGAATGACTGAACAAGTTGTGGTATATGATTGTTCATTTTTACTTAATCGTTCTTTATTTTTTCCCACTTAATAGTATTTTATTTTTTCCTAATACATGTAAAGATAGTTGTCAACATTCACTTTTATAAGATTTTGAGTTCCAATTCTTTTTCTCCCTCCTTTTCTCCCCTCCCCTCTCCCCAAGATGGCAAGCAATCTGATATAGGTTATACCTGTACAATCATATTAAACATATTTCACATTAGTCATGTTATGAAAGAAGAATCAGAATAAAAGCGGAAAACTATGAGAAAGAAAAAAAAGTAAAAATAGAATGCTTTGATTTGCATTCAGATTTCATAGTTCTTTCTCTGGATGTAGAGAGCATTTTCCATCATGAGTCTTTTGGAATTGTCTTTCAGGGGTAGGGAACCTGCAGCCTCCAGGCCACATGTGGCCCTCTAAGTCCTCAAGTGTGGCCCTTTGACTGAATTGAAACTTCATAGAACAAATCCTCTTCAAAGGATTTGTTTTATAAAACTTGGACTCCGTCAAAAGGCTGCACCCAAGAACCTAGAAGGTCACATGTGGCCTTGAGGCCACAGGTTCCCCACCCCTGTATTAGATCATTGTATTGCTGAGAACAGCCAAGTCTATCAAAGTTGATCATTATACAATGTTGCATTTACTGTATATAATGTTCTCCTGGTTCTGCTCACTTCACTCAGCATCAATTGATATAATTCTTTCCAGGTTTTTCTAAAATTTGCCTGCTCATCATTTTTGATAGTACAATAGCATTCCATTACATTCATATATGTGGTATATGATAGTGATGGAATACTAATGTGCCATAAGAAATGATGAGCTCGACGATCTTAGAAAAATATGGATAGACTTGCACAAAATGATGAAGAACAAAATGAGCAGGACCAAGAGAACATTGTATACAGTAAGTAACAACAATCATTTTAAGAACAACTTTGAGTGACCAAATCATTTTGACTATTATAAATATGCAAATTAACTATAAAGGATATGTGAAGGAAGACACTATCTGCATCCAGAGAAAGAAATGATAAATAGAAGTATGGAATGGTTTTATATATACATTTTTTTTTACACACACACACACACACATATACATATATACACATTTGTGTCTAATTTATAGCAGCTCTAAGGTGGCGGAGGGGGAGGGAAAAAAGAAAAAAGAAATCATATAACTTTATTATGTATTTAAAAGGAATAGCAAGTTGTACATAATAGATTTGCAGTTTCACGTACAATTATCTCTTTTTTCTATTCTACTATATTAGGAAATGTTTGTTTTATTTCTTAAGCCCAGAATAAAATAAATAAAAATTTAAAAAGTATTTTATTGCTAAAAAAAATTCTAACCATCATCTGAGCCTTCAATAAGTCATAAATTTTTTTTGGCTGGTAGAGGGTCTTGCCTTCATGTCGATGGCTGCTGACTGATCAGAGTGGTGGTTGCTGAAGGTTGGGGTAGCTGTGACAATTGCTAATAAGACAACAATGAAGTTTCCTCATTGATTGATTCTTCCTTTCATTTGAACACTTAGAGGCCATTGAAGGGTTATTAATTGGCCTCATTTCAATATTGTTGTGTCTCTGGCAACAGGGAAGCCTGAGGAGAGGGAGAGAGACGAGTTGATGGAGCAGCCAGAACACACAATTATTTATCGATTGAGTTCACCATCTTATATGGGCTTGTTTCATGGTGCCCCAAAAAATTACAATAGTAACATCAAAGATCACTGATCATAAATCTCCATAATAAATGTAATAATAATGAAAAAAGTTTGAAATATTGTGAGAATTACCAAAATGTGATTCAGAGACACCATGTGAGCACATACTATTGGAAAAAAAATGGTATTGATAGACTTGCTCGATGAAGGGTTGCCACAAACTTTCAATTCAGTATCTGCAAAATGCAAAAAAGCGAAGCACAATAAAATAAGGCATGCCTATAGTTATATAGATATCCATATAGTTTTCCATATGGATAGCTATATAGATATATAGAGCAATCATGTCAAACAAAGCTTAACACATATTTTTCAGCAAGAGGCCAATGCATATGGAAGGAAAGAAGAAGGGAGGTAAGGCAGGCAGGAAATAGGGAGGGAGGTAAGTGCGCTGAATCACAAAGCTAGTAAGAGTTTGAGGATAGATTTGAAATCAAAAGAATATAGCCCCCAGAACCAAACACAGCAATCCAGGTATGATCTGAGCAGGGCAGTATGAAGCAAGATTATCATTTTCTAGTCCTGAATGCGACTAAGATGACTTCCACTTTTTTAGCTGACACATCACAATGATGATTTATGTCAAATTTACATGTCAACCCCAGGGATCATTCCTGATACATATGAACTCAAGCCCTGGAGGAGCTAGTGTTATCCAATACATAGGTGATATAAAAATATTCATAGCAGCATTATTTTTAACCTAATTTTTATTAATGTCTTTTATTATTACATCACTTTCCAAATAGCTCTTTTCCTTCACCCTACCCAGCAATCTATCGCTTGCAACAAAGATTTCAAAAGCATTCAGCAAAATCAGTAAGCATATCAATTGTCTGATGGTATGCACAATATTCCATACCCATAGACCCCAAAGAATGGAGAAAGATGTAGCACTAATTATAACAGTTTAAAAAAATTGGAAACAAACTATGTACTCACAAATTGCAGAAATAATTGAACAAATTATTATATATAAATTAGTTGAATACTATTGTGCTATAAAGAACAAAAAACTATGAAAAGTCTATCCTAAAGAGAAATATATATACACCAGCTACAACTAAGTAAAAGAAAACAACTTTAAAAAATTAAACTAAATTAAAAACCCTCAGGTTAAATACAATGAATGTTGATACTACCTTGTTAAATGTGAAACATACTGCCTTCCTTTCTTTTAACAAATGGCAAATTACAGAAGTATATAGTGGCATGAACAATTTATCTTAGTCACTATTACTCTTTTGCGTATTTTTCCTGGTTGTCAGGGAGTTTTCAGTTTGTGTATTATTTATGTTTGATTGCTATGTTAAAATAAAGCTGAGGAAGGAAGACAGAAGCAAGGAAGGAAGGAAGGAGGGAAGGAGGGAGGGAGAGAAGGAGAGGAGGGAGAGAAGGAAGGAGAGAAGGAGGGAAATGTGCTGAATCACAAAGCTAGTAAGAATTTGAGGATAGATTTGAAATCAAAAGAATATGACCCCCAGAACCAAACACAGCAATGCAGGTATGATCTGAGCAGGGCAGAATGAAGTAAGATTATCACTTTCTAGTCCTGAATGCTATGCCTCTCTTAAAGCAGACTAAGATGACTTCCACTTTTTTAGCTGCCATATCGCAATGATGATTCATGTCAAATTTACAATCCACTAAAACCTCAATCTAATTATGCTTCCCCCAAATTATATTTATGAAAGGTATTTGTTAACCCAAATGTAATACTTCACATTTATCTCCGTGAAAGTTTATTTTTTATCAGATTTTACTCCAAGCTTTAGCTTGCTGAGTAGATTTTCTGTCCTTCAATGTGTTGGCTATCTCTTCTAGCTTTGTGTCATCTGTAAATTTTATAAACACAGTCATTGATTTAAAAATGTTCAAAAATAAAGGACTGATCATAGATTTCTGTGGCACTCCCTTGGGTTTCTTGCGCTGTAGCTCATGAGCCCCAATCTGATGTGCTATTATTGTCAATTAGCCAGCCCGAGCTTTTAGAAGGGAGTAGCAACTAATGTGGTATAGTAAGAACAATTGACATAAAAATATTCTCTGAGAAGTCTGGAACACACTTTCCCACAAACACATACAGAGTTCAGGTGAAAGCAGGCTCAACTTAGAGAGAACATGTAGCAAAAGGGTAAACCACAGCTCCTTATTTCTGGAAGTCCTTTTCTCTCTTTGTGGCATCCTCATGAAGTCCCTTTTGGTGTTTGTAGCTCTCTGCTAAGCTCCTAGGAGCTTAGAATACCAAGTCTGCCTTTTTTCTGTAGCATCTAGTTTGTCCTCAGCTCCAATGCAGATGCTGCTATCAGCCACTGCTATTCCAGGAACACTGCTACCAACACCAATGAGAAGTTCAAATCTTCCAACTTTTCAAAGTTTACAAGGCCATCCTCTAGTACTGGGCAGGGGGTGGGAGGGAGACAAGAAACAGAAACTTTCTCATTCTCAAGGGATTGGTTCTTAAGGACTTTGCTGGAATGAGGCTCCATCATTAGGATGGCTGATGGAAGGCTGGATTTATGCAGAAAATGGTGTTTGAACTGTGCTTTAAAGGGAGAGAAGGACTCAATGAGGCAGAGGCAAGGAGGTAGTGCATTCCAGGCACAGAGGACAGACAATGCAAAGACATAGAGACAAGACAAGATATAGTGTCATATGTGAGAAACAGAGAGAAAGCCAATCTGGCTCTATCAAAGAGTGCAGGAAATAGAGTAATACTTAGGGAGGCTAGAAAGATAAGGTGGGTCATGTTGTGAATAAGAAAAGTTTATATTTTTTCCTAGAGGAAAGAAAAAGTCACTGTTGTTGTTTAAGTAATGAAGTTACACAGTTATATTTGTGCTTTGAAAAAGCCCTTTGACGCAGTGTGAATAAATTATATACTACCTTGTATTCAACTCCTTTGCATATATTTGTATTTCTTCACTCTATTCATACCACATATATTTAAATATGTCCTTGACTACTTCATCAAAATATAAACTTGTCAGTAGGGAGTTTTATTCTTTGTACTTATGTCCTCAGCACCAAGAACAGCACTGGCATATAGAAGGTACTTAATAAATGACTTCTCAATGATTGATTGATGGCAGGCCATAGCTTTTTCTCATTACTATTCTTTCTTCTTGCTTGTTATAAATCCAATCTCAGTTCTGGTACACTGATGTTACAGACAGCCAAGTAAGGTAAATAATATGGTTTTTTTTCCTGTCTGTGATATTATTTAGTGCTTTCCATACCAGTGACTCCCCTGCTTTCCCTCTTTTTTTTAAAGAAAGCATTAGTGATATAGAGGCCTTCCATATTATTTGTAAGTCTTTGTCCTCTTTCTTTCTTTCTTTCTCTTGAACCATATTATCCCATCTATTTTGCTGCATACTCACCTTTTTCCATCTTTGGGTCACCAAGCTACCAAGTGTCAGAGTATACGTAGAACTTATTTGGAGGGTCTTATTGAATTCTGCAAAGAATTTCTCTACCATTTTGTTCTCAGCAATTGATGTTGGTGTCTAAGCTTTGATTATTTTCATGATGGTATTTTTCACAAATGTTTATCATTAGTTTTGCATTATATGGTGATCAAGTTCCCTATGAAATAGCATTTCTTGTAGCTTGTGGGGCGAGGGAGGGGAAGTAAGATAACTTCTTTTTTTCCTCTCCAAGAAGCATTTTTGAGCCCTCCATACATTTGGCTATGAATCCTTTCTTTCTTTTGGTTTTATTTAGAGCAAGTGTGTCAAAATTAATGTTATTTGGGCAGCTAGGTGGCACAATGAATAGACCTCTGGCCTTGGAATCAGGAGGACCTGAGTTCAAATCTAGCTTCAGACACTTGATACTAGCTGTGTGACCCTGACTGCCTCACCAGAAAAAAAGATTGTTATTTGAGGCAGAATCCAAATGACAAAGTAGCAGGAGGCAATAAAGCCAAGCTCTCCAACAAACTCCTCCAAACAGATCTAGAAAATGTACCAGACCAAATTCTGATTGGGATATTTTTTAAGTTACTTTTTTTGTTCCCAAGATAGATTAGAGAGACTGATATGGAGGTCTGGGCTCACTGGGGATGCGATCTGACCAAGTGCATGACACACACAAAGCACTCTAGCACAGGAAGAAGCTATGCACTAGAGCAGAAGGAGGTCTCAGAACCATACCAGGGCACTTTGACAAGAACATTTGCCACCTGCCAACTATGTCACCCACTACCTAGTTCTGGGTCACAAATCCAGGGTAGACTGAGGAGAGCACCAACACACTGGAGTGGCATTACAGGGGGAAGGAGAGACCCTGGGCAGTGGACCTGAGAGGAGTAAGTTTAGATGCAATCAACATCAGTGTGGTTCACATTCTAGGGGCAGGCTCTTAGTTTCAGCTTGCAGCCCAGTCCGAAGTCTACAAAACAAGAAACAGGGTAGGAATTTCAGATCAAAGGGGACACTACAGTTCAGTCATTCTGAACCATCAGCTTCCCAGCTGTCTGATGGTGGTAGAGTCCAGCTGCATTTGCTCTGATCCAAACTCAGGTCAGAAACTTGCAGACCTCAGACCAGGGAAATAACAATCAAATTTTGCTTTAGATCAGATCACTTTGGAGGTCCCTGAAATCCTGGAATGACACATCACCCAATACCCCCAAGAAAGTAGCAATAGGTCCAGCCCAGCCATTCCCTCCAGAAGTGCAGTACAACTTAGCCCTAACATCAAGTCAACATCTGCAAGCTGTTTTCTCCTCTTCCTATGTTGTGATATCATGTGATTGCCTCCATGTTCCTGCAAAGTGCTTAGAGACATAACACCAATGTTGAGGTCCTAGAACTATTTCCAAGTTTTCTGCATCTGAGGTAAGCATTTGCCTCTAAAGTCCAATAGATTGAATAAGGTCTCCTTTGAACTCTAATTTCTGTTTCTTTGCTAGAATGTAAAAATAAGCTCCTTAAGAGTAGACATTGTTTCATTTTTTTTAAACATTTGTGTGCCCAGTATTAATAAATAAGTCATTTGTTTAACCAAGTAGGACAAAGGGAAAGGAAAGCATCCAGGTAGTAGGTCATAGAAATAAAACATGTCTGTATTTCCAAGTTTGCAAAGCATTTGAGCTGCATGACAACCTTGTGAGGTTAGGTACTATAGGTATAATTTAACCATATTGCATAGATAAGGGAACAGAGGTTGATGTACTCATGGCCACACAGCTTTTATCAGAGGTGAGATTTTTAAACCCAGGTCTTTCTGACACCAAGTAAAACACTGGATTCATGACTATATACTACTCTTTTGTGTGCTTCAGCATTGCCTAGTCTCCATTTTATAGGTAGTATATGCTGTTCAAACAAGTAAAAAATACTGGAAGAAACTGGATTGTTTTTCAGGGGTGGGGAACCTGCAACCTCAAGGCCACATGTGGTCCTCTAGGTCCTTAAGTGAGACCTTTGGTTTAGATTCAGTCAAAGGGCCAAACTTGAGGACCTAGAGGACCACATGTGGCCTAGGTCTGCAGGTTCCCCACCCTTACTGATACACATTTGCCTTGGGTTTAGAATGATTCAATTATATGCTGAAAGATAAAGCAATAGTAAACATCTGAAGAACATTCTGAGACCTATCTACTTTGTAGGGAATAAACTCTGAACAGACTACTTTGACAGGAAGATAGTTGCTGTGTAGGCCACTGTACAGCTTTTCCTTGCATTGTTGTAGTAGGTAATTCATTAGGTACACATGGTATGTTTGCTCATGTTTTCCATTTTTGTCATAGTGTGGAATTAAGGACATTAATTATGTAGCCCTTGAACTATTATTTTAACAATGTATTAAATCACATCCTGGTTCTCAAACAGCATATAAAATGCAGATACTTTTGCAGATAAAAAGTAGAAATTGTGGTACAAAGTAATGGAAGTAATAAAATCCATTCTAGAAACTTGTGAGTTTTATTCATTCAGCACAAATGAAATCCTGATGCTAGCTATTTTTAAAAATTCTAATCTATGAAATGTTATAATATTTAAAGATGATTTTGACTGATAATTTGTTATTATATATTTTTATATTTCCCAATTATAATTAAATACAGCTGTACATTTTGCTTTACTTGTTAGAATTCATCAGTTTTCTGATACAAAATATGATACATTCCAAAAGCAAACTTGATTAAATTCAGACTGTAAACACTGTTAAGTTCAGACTGCTAATTAGTTGAATGACTTGAGACAAATTATTTTCTCCTTCTGGTCCATAGTTTGTTCATCTATAAAACAGAGTTGGGCTAGATGACCTCTAAGCTCTCATACCATTTTAATATTCTATATTTCTATTAAATGAAATGTTCGTAATAGTGACAAAACCTAAAGTTTACCTTTTCCAATGAGGTTTTCTAGGTAATTAATAGTAAATTTCGTGGTAGCAAAAAACTGGAAAGAAAATGAGGGCTCATTAAATAAGGAACAGCTGAACAGATTTTGGTATGTCAACATAAGGGAATTCCTGTATTGCAGGTAGGATATTTTTACAATGACCACTTTCCTTCCTTGTGATTTACCTCACTGAACCTACTCTCTGGCTATTTTAGAAAAGATAAAGTGGCAACTGGGTTATTTATAGCATTGAGGGAAAGACTAGTTTGGTCTAGAACTAGCACAGGTCAAGCAGGCCCATGCTTCAGATGAAAACATAGAAAGCACTTTCTCACCTTTCCCCCACCCTCAGTGCTGGTCACCCAATCAGTGCACCAGTCCATGAGTTTCCAACCTACCAGTGGTCTGATGCTATTACCTAGGATTTCAACAATCTCTTAGAGATACCAACTGCTAATGTAAGTGACTCCTCTAGCTACTCCAAGCCCTGTTGTCACCATCAGGCTCCCTTCCCTAGGACAAGTACTCAACTATATTCCATTTGGAATAAGTACCTTCTATAGTCCAAAGTTCAGGATACCTTTGCCGCCAGGGCAAAGTTATACCTAGCCTTTCCCAATGCTCAATCTCTTGTCTTCCATTTTTCTGCTATACCCTCTGGAAGCCTGGTCCATTACCAATAAATTCCCATTCATTTTAGGTGTTCTACACTCACATTCTCCATCTTTGGTGCTCACAGAAATCCAGCTTCCTCCTGAAGATATATATTTTGGCAACTGATCTAATCCTAGATACTCCTTCTTTCAAACCTCTAATACCAAGGACCAAAAGGAATACTTGTATTTCTTGCTCCCCAATGTCACTTTCAGCTGTCTCTCTCCCCTTCCATCATTCACCAACCATTCTCCTTTAAAGTTCATTCCATTCTTGGAACTCTTATCTGTGGACCTCTAGGTAAGTAGTCGTCTTCTTCCAGTTCTATACTTGGTTCACAGTCTTTTCCACTCCAACCCTGATGCACTTCCAATACACCCTTACTTCTGATTTTCTTAATCTCCTCAACTCCCATGACTTCTGTTTATAGTTTATCTCAACCACATATATATACACACACACACAACCCACAGGGTCAAATAGATTCATGAGATTTGCTAGTTGGTAACCTATTACTCTTCCTTCCTTTCAAGGCAATTAGGCTTAAATGACTTGCCCAGGATCACACAGCTAGTAAGTGTCTGAGGCCAAATTTGAACTCAGGCCCTCCTGACTCTAGGGCCAGTGCATTATCCATTGCACTACCTACCTGCCCCCACAATTATTACTCTTTAAACTTAAGATACTAAACTCTTTAACCATTAGGTCACTGAATTCACAAGACTCCTGTATTTCAAGACTGATACTTCCCTAAGCCCCTTTTTATTTTTACCAGTAGTTCTAGTTTCACTTCTGCCTCCCTCATGATTGGATTTCCAGGACAAAAGGGAAGGAGTCTCCTGGGACAAGGTCTCTATTCTTCAGGAAGCTGAATTCCACAGTAGGATACCAGTCCGAGATAATTCCTTCTAGTTATAACTAAGGAGCTCCACCTCCCCCCATCCCTTGCCCAGAGTGAATTCTATAGTGTTGAACCATGAAGCTGGGATGATGTGTGTCATGATTTCTATGAGAATTTGTATGACAAAGACAAGGAAACAGTCTAGAACAGCAGTAAACTAAAATCAGATTGCCAATGTCCTGAGGAATCAAGATATGATTCCAAGGAATAGATATATCTCATTCCACCTTCCCTGAATTGTCTCCAAAACAACCCCACTAACCCTTTCACCTATTTGTGAACCAACAGTCCCCAACTCTGTTCCACCTGCTGCTACTGGTATCCCATGGTTGGGCAAGCTCCCTCTATCTCCCCTTCTCCACCAGGTGACAGCCCCTCAGAGCAGTTATAACCTAACTGTGATCCAGGTACTTGTACCAATTGCGACATGGGCTTCTTCCCCTCTCACACTCTGCAGCACCACTACCACCACCACTACTACCCTACCCCCACCTGCCCCTACCCCTCCTATCAATCATATCATGGCAAACTCCCAGCAAACCCACCCTCTGCACCTCCTCCCTGCTTCCCCCATATCACCTCATTTCCATGGCTCTGTGCTCTGGGGAAATTTCTGGTTTAATTTTTGGTGAGACAGAGTGAGCCTCAAAGGACAAACAGTCATGAATGGGTTTAGATCTACATTCCAGATCTCATTATAGTATCTTTCTCCTCAAACCCACCCTTTTTTGCAACTTCCCTAACCCTGTTGAGGGTGCCACCATCTTTCCAGTCACTTATATTGATAACCTCAGTGTCTTCCTGCACTCCCACTCTTGTTTCACCCCAATAAGCTGCCATTTCTTGTCTTTTTTTTAACCTCCTTAACATCTCTCATATCTGTCCCCTTCTCTCTATTCACAGGGCCACCAACCAAAAGAACTCCAAGTTCAGGTCCTCATCATCTCTCACCTAGAAACTGAAACAGCTTCCTAATTGGTCTTCCTGCCTCAAGGCTCCTCCCACTCCAATCTGTCCTGTACGCAGCCACCAAAGTGATTTTCTTAAAACATAGGGTCTAACTATGTCATCCCACTACTTCAGTAAACTCCTTATTGTCTCTAGAATAAAATCTTATTTTGTCCTTGTTTTATACTTTTTAAATTCCCATTTTTGTGTAAGTTTCTATTGTATATATAAATATTAGTGCAGTAGTACATGTATGTCATTTATAAGTGAGTAAATATATAGATGTTGGGGTGAGAGATCAAAAAAATTTTTTTACTACTAGGTATGTGCAATCAAAAAGTTTGAAGACCACTAAGTTAATACTATTATTATATTATCACAATATTTTATTGTTATTATAATAGAGTATAAGGAAGCCCTTCTAATATTTTGGGTTGGGGTCCAAAACAACACTGACTGTTATTCTTTGAGAGGTGTTAATGATGAAAAATTGGTAACTGTTAATCCTATTGAGTAATAATAACTCAGAGAAAATGACTAGATTTCTCAGAAGTAATAACACTGTGGGAAAGAAATCAGACTCCAGAGAGTTTCCTGGAGATGGTAGAGTTGCCAAACAATGACATTTTAAAAATAGTTTTTCAAGAAATAACTTGTTGGATTGTGTGATTGCAATGTGTTTTTGATGCCTTTTTTTTCCTTTTAAAAATTTTTGGGGATGTATTTTGCTTTGACACAATTCTTATTTCTTTTTCTCATGATAAAAGGATTTGTACTTTCTCAGGCTGGGTTTTTAGAGCTATTTCTTATTTTCAGATGCCATACATCGTAAATGAGGATGGTTTATTTATATTTCAGAGCCATTATATATCTACACAGGCAATATGGCATAGGAAATGGGAAGGCCAGCTTTTTTTATCAGGAAAATCTAGGTTAAGTCGTGCCTCTGACACACCCTAGCTGCTGGCTTGCCTATGGATAAGTCACTTAACCTGTCCTTGCTACCAAACAACTCTCTTAAAACAATGATACTGACATACATGATCAATGTGAGCATTTGTTTTGCTCAACTGTGCTTATATGTGTGGTACTTCGTCCCTTGTCTTTTGAGTATGACCAGTTTGGGCCTGGAGTCAGGAAAACTAAAGCTTCCGACACTTATTAGCTGTGTGACCCCAACTAGTCACTTAACCGTGTTTGCCTCGGTTTCCTCATCTGTAAAATGAGTTGGAAAAGGAAATAGCAAATCACTCCAGCATCTTTGTCAAGAAAACCCTCAAAGGAGTCACAAAGAATTGGACATGACTAAAAACAACTAAAATAGCAACACAGTTGGGCTAACATAGAGCCCCCTAGGTTCCCTACTATGTCTCCTACAATTTGGATGGGGTTAGCTTCTTTGATTAGCTACCTGAATCTTTAAAAGGTGGCAGAAGAGAGCTTGACTGAAAAGATGGTGGAAAGAGGGGACTGGCTGAGTTTCACCACTTCAAGGAGTGAAGTGGCAGGGGACCTCACTCACATGGCAGGGGACCCCACTCACATGGCAGGGGACCCAGTAGATTCCATGTTAGCCTAACTGGGCATGCTCAAAAGGCCAAGCAGGGTTGCATTTCTTAAATGAGTTTTGTTTTTCTTTTTTCCTTTTTCCCCCTAAGTGGAGAGTGAGGACATGGGAAAGAAAAAATACATTTTTGTTAATTCAAAAAAAAACTTTTTTGAAAAATAAAATTATGTTACAGACAAGGTGGAGTTCTGCTTCAGTTAAGGAATTTTCCACATGGAGTAATCATCACTGATGAAATCAATGTTCAATCCCTAAGCCCCCATACTACTAAAAATGTAGTATGTATTCAGGGCATGGGGGCAGCTAGGTGGTACAGTGGATAGAGTGCTGGACCTCAAATCAGAAAAATACCTCTTCTTGAGTTCAAATCTGACACTTATTCTCTGGGCAAGTCACTTAACCCTGTTTGCCTCAGTTTTTTCATCTGTAAAATGACTTGGAGAAGGAAATAGCAAATCACTCCAATATCTTTGCCAAGAAAACCCCCAATGATGTTACAAAGAGTTGGATGTAACCAAAACAACTTAACAACAGCAACAATGTAGGGCATGAAACACTGCATTAGATCTCTGCAGATTGCAAGAGTAAAATTGACAGCTCCCAACATTTGCTGATGTTATTAGCTAACAAAGATAAAGCCAAGCTAAGGTGACATGAAATAAATGAACCTAAGGTAGGAAAAATATGGCATTCACCCAATGCCAAAAATATGGCATTTACTGGGGAGGAGAAGTTTCTTACTTTGGGGTGGAAATGTTTTATGTTTTAAGCTGAAATCCATGGCAAGCTACAGTAAATCAAAATTGGTTCTGAAGCAAAAAGAAAAAGATGTTTAAGGGAGAGCCATAAGGAGGGAGAGGGAAAGGTAATTGGTTGAAAGGGAGGGAAAAGAGGAGAGTAAGGAGACTTGAGGGACAGCAGTAACTTCACTTTCCCACTTCCCCCTCTTGATTTCTTGAGACAACCCCTTCTTTATAGAAAAGATATACTTCAGTCCAGCCTCTGACCTTGTTATCACAAGTTCCATACTAAACGCATCTGAATTAATGAGGTTTTAAAGCCACTCATATTTCCATGCTTTATTCATCTCTCCTATGGGGAACTAACAAATGCTGACAAGTGAAAGAGAAGAAGCGAGTTTGATTTCAGTTCATAAGGAAGAAGCAAGGGGAGCCAAAGCCTTAAGGAAAGGACAAATCAAAAATAGATTCAGTATTTCAGTGTGATGCAATCCCAGACTGGACCTACAGCCTGTTATCCATGAGCACTGGGTGAAAACAACCTTTCTGTTTCCTACCAGTTAGGTGGCACTGCCCATTTTTCTTCATAAGTGTGATTAAAATGTATGGGCCTTACAAATCCCTTCTGTGTGTAACAAAAATTATTGCTGCTAGGCTCAAGGGACTGGGCCTGGACCTTTCTCCCTCTCTACTACGGATCCCTCTTGGCTCTGTACATATTCACACATAGACCCAGTTCAGTTCTAGGGGTACCTGGCAATTCTTACAGCTGGCTCTTTTCTTCACATTCTCTAGCTCCACTCATTCACACTCTAAAGTGCTGGTGAAATTAGTTAAAGCTTAGGTTTTGACTCATGTCCAGGGCTTCCCTAAAAGAGGTAATACAAAGTACTCAATATATATTGTAGATCAGGCATAGTATACAGTTTATTTCCTACACACACACACACACACACGCACACCCATGCACATGACCCACAAGCTTGCATTGATGGAAAAAGTTAAGCAGAAACAGTATTAGTAACATAACTACTGTTTTCTCTTGTGATGTCATTGCTTAAAACATCAAGACATAATGCAATTTATAGTACAGTTGAATAGATATTTTTCATTTCATCTCTACTCTGCACTGTCCAAACAATTCTCTCCAGTTCTGTGTCTTCTGGTAAATCAGGTCAGAGCGAGGACTTAATCCTTTTATGGTTGTCATCTCCTACAAGGAACACTGTAATGGATATAGAGAATGCTCTCAAAGTACTGCTCCCCCCCCAAAATTATGCACCTCAGGATCATTTTCCAGTAATTTCTTCAGGGAAGAAGACAAAAAGCAGAGAATGCAGTCAAGGGCACCAGGCATAGAGCTGAGCTCATGTAGCCGAGCCTCTGCTCTAGCTGCCACATGGGAGCAGTCCCTATGAAAGCAGGACAGAGAAGGTCACACCTCATGGGAAGTTCCAAAGTTACATTACGCCACCTGGAGAGTTGAAGGAAGAGAGAGCTAGAAGGCAAGGTAACTCCTTTTTAAAAATTCATTAAGTGGGCTAGTCTTTCTGCCTTGATGACCAGTGCTCTCTGAAAAAGCCTTGTCTTCATCCATCATGGGGCTGAGGACCAATGGACCATTCAGGGCTGTCTATAGCATACCAAAGTAGCAAATAATTTTAATATTGATCCATGTGTGTTCCTGAAAGTTTCAGGGAAACTCAATATAGGTGCTGTGGGATGGTCTCTGAAAGCCTATTTTCCTGCATGCTCAACAGATTTTAACTCCTGTTACACATGGACAAAATATTTGATGTAGTTTAAAAATATTCATCCATACAACCAGCAATAATTTTTTTATCCTGATCTGTGATTTATGCTTCCAACTTATTTTCAACTTAAGAGTCGAGATAGCTGCCTTTTGGAAAGAATATTGCTGCTGCTGCAGTTTGTCCTTTGTTCTTGAGGAGGACCATGACATCAGGAAGTTGATTCCACTACATGCAAATGAACTGGATTTAAGTGAAGGAGGGCTGTGCAAAGTCACCAGCCTCACTTTCTTCTCCAGAGCCATCTGGGTCCAGCGGTCAGATATAGATCAGGACAACTGGAGATGGTCCCCAACAGTATGCAATAGAAAGACTTTAAAGTAAGATGTTGAGTCATGTCCAACTCTTCATGACCCCATTTAGAGTTTTCTTGGCAAAGATATTGAAATGGTTTGACATTTCTTTCTCTATTTTCTTTTCTCTCATTTGACAGATGAGTAAACTGAGGCAAACAGGGTTAAGTAATTTGCCCAGAGTCACACAGCTCTGCTCTGGACCAATGTTCTGACTGGGTTCAGTCCTGGGAGAACCTGGCCACCTAGAAAAGAGGTCAGGTTCCTTTCCTCAGGCTTTGGCTCATTATGTTCTCCACCCTGGAGCCCCAGAGGAAAATTACTTAAGGCTTAGATTTGGCTCACGTCTAAGGTCTCCTTAAAGCAGTGAGTACAAAGGTACTCAATGCACAATATGAATTAGGTATAGGGCATGTATTTATTTCCTACACACACACACACACACACACGCTCCAAAAAATACTAAATACAAAGCACTCACAAGCGTGAACTTCAAAAAAGACTTAAAGTAGTATTCAGCAATTGAATTTATAACTACATTTATTCTTTTCATGGAAGTTGACATATGTGTGTGTATTCCAATTACATGTAAAAACAATTTTTAACATCCATTTTTTAAAATTTTGAGTTCTAAATTCTCTGCCATCCTCTTTTCCCCTTTACCCCACTGAGAAAGCAAGCAACTTGATATAGGTTATACATGTACAGTCATATAAAATATATTATTAGTCATGTTATATAATATAGTATTAGTCATATTGTAAAAGAAAACCCAGGACCCCCCCCAACAATAAACACAAAGAAAAAATAAAGTTTTTTTTTTAAAAAGTTTATTTTGAACTGCACTCAGACTCCACCAGTTCTTTCTGTGGGTAGCATTTTTTATTATGAGTCTTTCAGAACTGTCTTAGACTATTGTATTGCAGAGAAGAGCTAGTTCATGCACAGCTGATCATCACATGATATTGCTGTTATTGTGTACAATGTTCTCCTGCTTCTGCTCACCTCACTTTGCATCATGTAAATCTTTCCAGATTTTTCTGAAAACATCCTGCTCATTATCTCTCATAGCACAATATTATTCCATCACAATCACATAGCACAACTTGTTCAGCCATTCTCCAACTTATGGGCATCCCCTCATTTCCAATTCTTTGCCACCACAAAAATAGCTGCTATAAATATTTTTGTATATAGGGGCCCTTTTCCTTTTCCTTTGATCTATTTGGGATACAGACATAGTAGTAGCATTGTTGGGTCAAAGGGTAGGCATGGTTCTCTAGCCCTTTGGGCATAGTTCCAAATTGCTCTATAGAATGGTTGGATCAGTTCGCAACAAGGAAGTTGATTCTTAAACCTCATCTAAAAATAAGGCATTTGCTGAGTTGACATTGCATATTTTACTTTGTGTTTTCAGCTGGGTCAGACTTTGATTCATCCTCTTTTCTGTTGTCATCTGTACTAGAACCACTAGAGTAGTTGGAAGTGACTTGTACACTTGCCACCAGTCATCTTTGATCTAAGGGCCCAGGACTCACAAGCTGTTGTTGTTCAGTCATTTTCAGTCATATCTGACTTTTCATGACCCCATTTGGGGTTTCTTGGCAAAGACAAGAATGGTTTGCCATTTCCTTCTTCAGCTCAATTTACAGATGAAGAAACTAAGGCAAACAGGTTTAAATGACTTGCCTAGTAAGTGGCTGAGGCCAGATTTGAATTCATGGAGACAAGCCTTCCTGACTCCAAGCCCAGCACTCTATCTACTGCACCACCTAGCTATCCTTGGTACTCACAAGGTAGCCTCTTTATTGGACTGAGATCATTACTTTGTCACCTAAGATCAGGAAAGAACAAACACAGATGACTCAGCCTCAAACCCAGGATCAGGCTAACCTAGGGAAAATGCAAGCTTTAGCTGTTAGTTCACAGTGATATGGTAGACCAGAATGGAGCATAGAACAAGCCACCTTCCTCATAACTCTCATAGGAAGTGGGTTGAAACAGTTCTGATATTATCCATATCCAGAAAAAGAAGAAGAAAGAGTATCAGGGGAGGACTCACTCCATTTTTAAAGGCTGAAAGGGTCATTGGCTATTCCCATTTAGTGCCCAATAAAGTGACTGCTTCATCATCTCAAAGTGCAAGTGTTTCAGTGCTGAGTCATAAATACCAGAACCAGCCAGGGATTCTTCATCCTCAAAGAACCCAAGCAAACATGTAGTCCTTGGAATCAGGAAAGGCAACTTTGCAATGCCCTGTTCAACTTCCCTCCTCCCCCCTTGTAACAGGACACAGTCAGAGATGATAAGATGTAAATATGTTAATAAATTGTTAACACACACTATTATCTTTGTGAAGTTTAAAAAGTTCAAGAGACATAGTGATTAATAATTTTATTAATAATGTTAGCATATTATCAATAAAATGGGTTAATGGCACTCTTGAATGTCAAGGACAAATCATGGCAGTGGGCTCACAATGTAGATGCCCTTGGAAGAGTATGTGTTCCTGAGAGTGGTAATCAACTCTGATTGGTTAACAATTAATGAATATTACAATAAGAGGTGGACCTGTTCTACGGAGAGGCTGGGGGGAGTGGGAATGTAACTTTCATCATGTCATTTACATCCAAGTCACCCCCAGCCTCAGGGAAATCTAGACACAGAGTTTATATCCCCCACTCTAGCCTGAATATATGACAGTGGGCCATGAGTTTCACCTTAAATTTCTTCCAAGGTTGGGTGGGGCAGTAATACCTCAGATTGAGGAGAAAGTTAATCCTATCTGCTATCATCAATCCTGTCCTTTGGAGGCTAAGCCTTGAAATAAAAACTTTAGAAAAAGGGGAAGAACTCTGGATCTCCCCAAATTATTCCTCTCACCCTTAATGAATAAACACTTCTCTCTGAATGAATAAGAGGAGAGCGGTGTCATTGGACAATATTTCTTCTCAGTCTCCTTTACTGGTTCATTATCAAGATCATGCCCCATAATTATGAGTATTCCCCAAGACTCTTCCCTGGGACCTTTACTCTTTGCTCTTTACACATTCTCTCTTGGTGACCTTATGAGTTCTTATGGGTTTAATTATCATCTCTGTCAATGCCTCCTTGTGCTACATATACAATGCATATCTTTCCTGAGTTTCAGTCAGGAATCATCAATTATCTATTGGATCTTTCATACTGTATATCCAAATGACATCTCGAATTTAACATGTCCAAAGCAGAATAATTGTTTCCTCTTCACATCCTCACCCCTATGCCTCTTCCAAATTTCCCTTTTTTTGGTAGAAGACACCATCACTCTTCCAGCCTTCCAGGTTCATAACCTTGGTGCTGTAGTCTCTCGCACTCCATATACCTACAATCAGATGCTAAATCTTACCCTTTCTATCTTTACATCTCTCACATCAGGACTCTTTCTCTCTACTCACATAGTTTAGGACCTCCTCATTTCTCACCTAGATTATTTCAGCAATCTAATTGGTCTCCCTGCCTCAAATCTCCACCCCCACTTCAGTCTATCTTCCAAATTGCTGCTAAAATGAGTTTCCTTAAGTGTAGATTTGACCATGTGAGTCTCTACTCAATCAACTCCAGTCTCCCTATTGCCTGGATAAAATATAAACTTCTCTGTTTAGCTATTAGACCTTTCCACAATCTAGCTCATTTGATATCAGATCTCCTCTCAAACTCTGTGATCCAATCAAATTGGCCTTCTCTCTGCTCCTCACAAAGGACATATTATCTCCTTTCTCTGTCTCTTTTTAGTGCCTTTTCACTGGCTGTCTCCTCATGACTGGGATACATTTCTTGCTCTCTTTCATCTCATAGAATCCATCTCTTCTTTAAAGACATAGCTGAAGTGCCACCTTCTATATTAGGCCTCTCCTGATACCCTCAACTCTAGTGCCCTTCTTCCCAAACTACTTTGTAATTGTTTGTATTTACTCTAATTATACATATAAACACATATATGTATATCTTTGTTGCCTCTCTGTTAGAATATAAGCTCCCTGAGAATAGAGATTATTTTATTCATTTCATTTGTATTCCTGGTAAGCGCCTAGCATATATAGTAAGTGTTTAATAAACTCTTGTTAAACCCTGGAAAAGACTTACACATGAAGTGAAGTGAGCAGAACCAAGAGAACATTGTGCATAGCAACAGCAACATTGTGCAATAATCCACTATGAATGACTTAGCTCTTCTCAGCAATACAATGACCTAAGATCATTCCAAAAGATTTATGATGGAAAATGCTATCCACATCCAGAGGAAGAACCAATGGAATCAGAATGCAGATTGAAGGATACTATTTTCATTTTGGGGGGAGGGAGGTTGTGGTTTTTTCCTCCTTTTGTTCTGTTTCTTTTTATATAATACGACTAATATGGAAATACATTTTACATGTACATATGTACACGACTGTATATATGTTACCTATATCAAATGGATTATTATCTTAGGGAGGAGGGAGGGGAGTGAGGAAGAAAATTTTATTAAAAATGAATGTTAAAATTATCTTTACAAATGTAGAGCCTATATCAGATTGCATGCCGTCTTGGGAAGAGAGGTGGAGAGGGAGGGAGAGAAAATTTAAAACTCAAAAACTTATGGAAGTGAATGTTGAAAACTAAAAATAAATTAATTAATAAAAAAAGAAAAAATTATCTTTATAAATAATTAGAAAATAATATACTATTTAAAAGAAAAAAGTAAATTCTTATTAAGCAATTGACTGAAACTGAGTTTCAGGGAGGTGACATAATTTGCCCATTGTCACACATATAGGTGAGTGACAAGGCCTAGACTCAAACCTAGGTCTTCTGACAATAAGTCCAGCGTTCCCTATATAACTACCTTTTGCCTCTGTCTTTATCTATATTTCTAAATCTGTTTACCTGGATTACTCCAACTAACCTACATATAGCATCTATTACCTGTGTTTGCTCAACAGACATCTCTATTTCTTGGTAAAGAATGGTGGATTTGGTGGATATTTATAAGTTTGTGTTTAGTGGTTCACACACAACATTCTGAAATCAAGATGCTTTATAATAACCCCCTATCTATTGACTTTGGCCTTAAGATCTGTTGCCAAACGCAAAGACAAAAAGACCAACCAGTCCTTTCCTCCCATAATGCTACCGGACCTGGCCCCAACTGTGGGCAGGAAGTATGTCATTGATTTGAGACCAGAATTGCTAAATCACTTTCTATTTGGAACAAGCAGTCTGTGTGCACCTGGAGTTCACAGCTCAATCTGCCTGTTTGAGCTGCATTTCTCCATAATGGCTTTTTTTCTGTCCCTACCACCTATTTGCAATATTAAATAGTAAAGCAAAGAAAAATGGAGGGGATCAGAATAGCAAAGCTAATAGTCTTCATAGAAAGGATTTACAAAACACTTACTCTTAAATCATTTTTTTTTCAAATTTGGAATTTTTGTGTTGTATGGACTCTTCCCTAGACTACCTCCATCTCAGGAAAGTTGCTATGGAAACTGCTCCTCTTCCCCATCCCAGACCCCTTCCTGAACCTGGCCCAATCCCTTGTGGCTAGAGGTTGGGAAGTGGGCATCTTACCAAGACTCCTTTACTTCCTTCCTCATCAAATTCTCTCACCTCTGTTTTAAGCTAGCTCCTTTGCCCTAAACTCATTTCACAGGCCTCTAAACGTCTCATTCCTAGACCTCTTTGCATTCTGCATAGCCTCCGAGTTCCTCATCTTCAACTCTCCATCCCAGGTCTTCCACCATAGACTCCCAAAATTCTTCACTCATTGAACTTTCTCAAGCCTTTCCCCTTTATCTCATTTCCCATTTCTAGTTTTGCATTTAGGCGTTCTGCCCTTTAAAGCTCCCAGTGCATCATGAATCATAGTGTATTATCTGACTTGACCCTTTCATTTTATAAATGAGGAAACTGAGGCTCACAGAGGTCAAATGACTTGCCTGAGCTCACAGTTAGCAAGTAGCAGAGCCCAAACTCAAACACTTCTTCTGACAAGACCAGTGTTTCTCCATGGCATGCCAGACCTTCTATATCAGCCTTTCTCATCACCACCTTCACCCATCTCCTTTCATTGATCTCCTTTATTCACTGTTCTTGTCCACTTCAAACTTCTTCCCCATCATTCTTTTACTTTCTTGGAAACTCTTAAGCCTACCCCCAGTAGATATGTATGACTTGATATGTTCTTTTCAATGTTTACATTTTCCATTAGTAAGAGATGAGCAGTGATTACACCTATCCTCATTCCAGATTAAGGGGGTTAAACAGGAAGTTCTGTGAACAATTTGACAAATTTACAGCCAAACCTTTTTTTTTTTTTTGGAAGTATATCTTCCTATGGGAAATGTGGATATTCCTACTGAAAAGTCAAGTTTAGCAAAATCACTCACTACCTTCACTTTGTACATGACTCTTATCCTGATTTCCCCAGCTGCTACATTACAGCTGCAGTCCCATCCCTTGCCAAATCACCTTGTATTTAATTTGTGTATGTATGTATATGGGTATATGTGTGTGTGTATTTGTTTACTACCCATAAGCTCCCTGAGGACAGTGTCTATTTCATTTTATCATTGTATTCCCATCAGCCTAGACTCTATTAGGTGCTTAATATATACTTGCTGATTGATTAAGTAGTTGAGAGGATTGGGTTTGATCTCCTGGGATATCTCCTATAATATGTCAGCAAGGGTAAGGATTTCTCCTTAAGTCTTATCTATTTGAATGACTACTAGGTCAGAGGTATCTGTTTTTGATGGGCCAATCATGTAGGAGATAGTGACAGAGTCAGCTCTTTTCCTCTTTTTGGAGAGATCTAGAAATGAGAAGAACTAATAGTTAATAGCAGACTTGTGTAGAGGAGCCTGCGCTTGGCAGCTAATAAATACTTTTCATTGCTGATTGATGGATTTTCATGTAAGCATCAGGGACACTTTATTTCAAGAAAGCTTTTAAGACAATATTTTGCTCTACTGAGTAAGTTTTTTGAAGCAATAAACATCAATGCAGCAATATCTGACTGTAAAGTTGTAATTTCCTGTAGAAAATCATTTGCTAAAGCTTAAAAAAGACCTTCAATATAAGCATAGGTCATTGTCATATTCATAAAAACAGATGTGTTGTTAGTTACTAATATTTTCTTTTCTTTTTTTTTTTTCAATTAACAAGCATGTAATTTTTCTTCTCCTCACACCTTTCGCACCAATCAGAGGGGCTGGAGGGTGGAGTACCAAACACCTCCCAATGCCTTCCTCTATAGAAAGCAGAAACTGAACTTTTGGGCTCACTCCTGCACTCTGCTGTCCTGCCTGGCTTTTTCAACCTCATGGAACAAGATGCCCCCACTGAGGGTACTATCTGGTGTCTCCCACCTTTCCTGCCTCCTTTTCTGTATTTCCTCTTTCCATTAGATTATAAACTCCTTCAAGGAAGGGACTGTCTTCTTATTAATTGTATCCTAGCACTTAGTACAGTGCCTGGCATACAGTAGGTACTTAATAAATGTTTATTGGATTGGAAATCCTTATAATAGATATTCAAAGTCAAGCAAAGCAAATTCCAGCATTACCCATGTCCAAAAATGTATGAGACATTCTGCATCTTGAGTACATCACATCTCTGTTAGGAAGTAAGTAGTTTGCTTTATCTTTAATCCTCTGGAATCATGATATAAATATGGTCTTGGTTAGCTGCTTTTTTGGGTAATAATATCATCTATAAGTTTTTTATTCTCTTAAAATCTTTTGTCTTTGATATATCCCCGAATGCTTTTAAAATTTGGTCACTTACAAAATGGTTTTGTCCAGATCCATCCATTCTTCTCAATTTCTCCTTAAGTTCTATTGCCACTTCCTTTTAAGTTAGAGTTAGGGTCTGTACCTGTAATTTGACTGGAATAGGGATCTCAGAGTTAGGGAATCCCAGGTCTTCACCTTAACCTAAATCTTATAAGATTGGCCTATAGTAGATATAATAAACTTCACCTTTTGTGATGTTGTTTTATATTCACCATGGCCAGTGCCTTTGGACTTCCTTCTTAAAGAACTTGTACAGTTGTGACGCCTCTGGACAATTTATAAGCCTTAGGCTTTTTTTATTTCCTAATCTTGAACCATGTTTTCTATAATATTTTTATTGTCTTCTCCTATATTCACCATCACACTGAAGCCAACAAGTACCAAGGAATGTATTGCTCTGGTTTAAAGATTCTCAGCAAGTTCTTGCTGTAGTTTTTTAGCAGAATTTCTCTTTGTTCAATTTTTTGGAGCCAATGTTGATGTGTGTGCTACAGTGACCTTCATGGCAGAGTCTGTCTGTCTGCTTGCATTCATCATGAGCCCTGCAAGGTAAGATGTCCAAGAGACCCATGAAATGTTATTTCTTATTGTTTTTGGCACAGTGAAACCTCCACTGCTCCTTTATTTATACTTCTGAAACAAAGCTGTGAGCATTCTTTCCACTTAGCTATGCCTTTTTTATGTTTTCTGGTTTTATTTATAAGAAGAATGTCAACACAGATGTGGCTGTTTCTTTAGAAAGTGTTTCAGTTCCAAGGGATGGCTCACTGCACAGGGGAAGGGAGAGGCACATGTTTAGATACGATGGTGAGCAAAACATACTGAAGTGAATGATCAAGCTACATTCTTTCAGAGTGAGGATGGTCCCTCATGAGCAGAGGCAGTTTTCTCTAATGCTATCAGTTCACCTTGAAATCCCTCCCCACTCCCATTCTGATGTGGTTTCATTGAACAATTAACATTCCTTTATCTTTTGCAAAGTGATATTTACTTTGAAGATGTAGCAAGAACAGAATTACAAACATCTCTTCCCAATACCTCAGGAGCACACTCTCTTCTAGACCATCTAGGTCTCTAGGAAAAGTGGGTTCAAGGTCAGTTTCTATATAGCATTGGTCCCACCAAGTTCACATCTAAATTGCTGCATGGATTGTGGAGGAGCCCTGGTCTCAGCTGCCTCTGACCTGGGTCCAGAATGTTATTCCTCTATCCTTTAATCTAAAAACTGGAACAATGGACTGAAAATTATAACACAGATTCAACTCATCCACCTCCTAGTGGCTCACTCACCTGACCTTTTGAAACCTACAAGGTCATAAACTTCAATATCCTTCACCTAAAATGAAAAAGCAAATGCAGAAGCAACAAGATGAAACTTATATGTTGTCCTTAAATGGGGGGGAGGGGGCATTTATTAAGCACTTTACAACTTTTGATCCTTACAACAACTCTGGCAAGTAGGTGCTATTATTATCCTCATTTTACAGTTGAGGAAACTAAGGAAGATAGAGATTAATTGACTTGGCCAAGGTCACACAGCTAGTAATTGGCTAAGGCCAAATTTGAACTCAGATCTTCCTGACTCCAGGCCCAGCTATTTATAATAGATATAATAAACTTCACCTTTGTGTGTGTGTGTATTTGTATATTTATATATTACATATGTATATTTATATATTATGCTCCCTCCTTCTTGTTTATATAGATCTTTATTTGTTTAGCCTGATTATGTGAAGTAATTTCCCCTAGTACTCTCCTCCCAGAGTAGTCCTCTTCCTTTATCTTTTCATTCTCCACTTATGTATATATACAGAGAGAGACAGACAGACATAGGCATAGAGGCACAGAGAGGTGTGTGTGTGTGTGTGTGTGTGTGTGTGTGTGTGTGTGTGTGTGTGTGTGTGTAAAATTGCCCGGCAGCAAAACATGCAAACTGGCAGCATCAATCAAGATAATGAATAAGCAACTAAACAACACAGGGAATTTCCAGTGATTGTCTGAGAGAACTGGCTACAACCCTGTGACCTAGATTAAAGAAAAGTAAAGAAATTAAAGATTAGGCAGCTATGAAGAAAGAAGTTTGCTAACCACCTTTTCCCTTGCATCTTCTGCTGCAACCCTTCCATCAGCAATGATATCTTGTAGTAAAAGCATGCAAGTGACCAGAGGAGTGCAGAATCCAAATGAATCCAGTTATCAAAAGAAAAAGCTCAGCCTAATTCGCTGGGATGATCCAGCTCTTCAGTCTTCTGCTTAAAAGATGGTGAGCCTTAGAGCCAAGACTGACAAAGTTAAATTAGGGAGGCTTCTCCTAGGCCAAGGGTAGGGAACCTGCAGCCTCAAGGCCACATATGGCCTTCTAGGACCTTAGGTGCGGCCTTCTGACTAAGTTCAAGTTTTACAGAACAAATCTTTTTATTAAGGAGAGTTGTTATGTGAAGTTTGGATGAAATGTATTTCTTTACCTAAGTATGTGAGTGTATGTATTTGTGTGTATTCTTCCCTTCTTTGACCAGTTCAGATGAGAGTGAGTTCAAGTATCAGTTCCCTTCTTCTTGTTTGTATAGATCTTTACTTGTTTAGCCTGATTATGTGAAGTACTTTCCCCCTAAAATTCCTCCCTCTGCTCCCATAGTAGTCCTCTTCCTTTATCTTTTCATTCTTAAGATCATCAAAACATAACTGAACCACTCCTGGCTTTGTCTGATTAGATTCCTTCTATGAACCCAGATGATGATAAAGGGGATTTGTGTATCATCTTCCCATATAAGGATATAAACAGTTTATTTTGTCTAGTCCCTTATGATTGCTCATTCATGTTTACCTTTTTATGTTTCTCTTCATTCCTGTGTTTTAACTCCAAAATTTTCTCTGTAGCTCTGGTCTTTTTTATCAGGAATGCTTGGATGTCCTCTATTTCATTTAAGATCCATTTCCCCCCAGTATGATTTTACTAAGTATGGGTAGTTAAGACATTCTTAGCTATAAGCCTACATCCTTTGCCTTCTGGAAGATCATATTCCAAGCTCTCAGCTCCTTTAGAGTGGTATATACTAAATCATGTGTGATCCTGACTGTGGCCCAACGATACTTGAATTCTTTCTTTCTGGCTACTTGCAGCATTTTTCTGTGACCCAGAAACTCTGGATTTTGGCTCTAATGTTCCTGGAAGTTTTCATTTAGGGGTTTATTTCAGGAAATGAGCAGTAGGTACAATTGGGGTGCTTTGGGAGCTCCTGGGCAAGTAACTGAGAAGTAATCCTTTTGGATGATTTGTGGGAGTAATATTTTAAGGCTCTGCCTAATGCAATTAGGATAGTTTTCCTTAAAATTGATAGATATTGCAGATTAGGATAGTTTTTTCATTAAAATCAATAGACATTGTCCTTGGGCTTGTGGGACTAAGGCTTGGACTGTTGATGTAGCTTATTGATCCCTTGAATACAAAAAAGCCACCAGGATCTTTGGCTAAGTCCTATGCTCGATTGTTGGACTCTTATGGGCAACTCAGAGGCAGAGGAATTGAATTTAGCTGAATATCCTTCACTTGCTATGACTAAGCAAAGCTCCATTTGTTAACTGTTAGATTTTCAACAAAATAGTGTTTGATTTCATTTTAATGTTGAACGTGAAGCACCAGAATGGTCTGGTCAGCCCTGGCCTACAACAGATTCATATATTTCCCCCTACATGGTGTCAGAATGGAAAAAAAAAATGTCAAGATTTGTGGTCACCATACCTCAACCTGGAGTTTTTGAGAGAGGATCTCTTGAAGCTGTAAGACAATGGGAAACCTTGCTCCTATGGAGTTGGATCTCCCTCAGAAGCAGACAGGTACAGTGACAGAGACAACAGCCGTAGTTAGAAGTCCTCCATCTGTTACTAGGTCATTAGAGTTGTGATGCTCTTCAGGAAGAACTGTAATTCTTGCCAGAGCCTGAAAAAATAAAGTCACACTTGTCCTACCTGATTTACAGCCTTGACAGGGAATATAGATGAAATCATTAGGAGACATGCTGGAACATTACTGTAGGTGACTAAGATAAAGTGGATATGACCAAAGTGTCCTGGTGGGTTACAGTCTGAGGAAGGAGAAAGTGTCACTCACTTGGGCCAAATACATGCTATTCTGGGAAATGAAAGGCATTACAAATCAAATCAAATCAAATCGAAAGGCTCTAACTGCAAGATACTCCCCCTACCTTAACTCTTTGAGAGTTTTTGAGTTCTTTCAGTCTAGGTTAAAGTATACAGTTTAATGACTTTGGGGGGGGGGCGTCTAGTAAAAAGCTAGTGAAAAACTTCCAGAAAGGCTGGACCAATTCACAGCTCCAATACTATTGGAGTAGTGTGCCTATTCTCCTAGATATTGTAGGTAATTTTTTTTTGCATCTTTTTTTTCCCAAGCTTATGGGTATGAGGTGAAACTTCATAGTTGATTTAATTTGCATTTCTTTTATTAGCAATTTGGAGCTTTTCTTCATATGGTTGTTCATTTCTTCCCTTGAGAATAGTCTGTTCATTTCCTTTGACTCTTTACATATTGGGGAATGGTTCTTTATTCTTATATATGTGAATCAGTTCCCCATGTATCTTAGATATTCAACCTTTATCAGGAAAACATGCTGCAAATATTTTTCCTAATTATGTTTCCTTTCTAAATTTAGCTGTATTGCCATACCAGATCTTAAACTGTATTATAAAGCAGTAATCATCGGAACTACTTGGTACTGGCTAAAGAGATAGAGTGGTGGATCTGTGGAATAAGTTAGGTATGCAAGACACAATAGTCAATGACTATAATAATCTACCGTATGATAAATCCAAAGACTCTAGCTTCCGAGATAAGAACTCACTATTTAACAAAAACAGCTGGGAAAACTGGAAAATAGTATGGCAGAAACTACACATAGACCAACATCTTATATTCTATGCCAAGAAAAGTCAAAATGGGTATATGATTTAGATATAAAGGCTGATACTATAAGCAAACTAAGAGAGCATGGAATAATTTATCAGATCTATGTTAGATCTCTGGAGAAGGTAAGAATTTATGACCAAACAAGTGATAGAGAACATTACGAAATGCAAAATGGATGATTTTGATTACATAAAATTGAAAAGGTTTTGCAAAAACAAATTCAATGCAATCAAGATTAGAAGGGAAGCAGAAAGCTGGGAAACAATTTTTATAGCCAGTGTCTCTGATAAAGGCCTCATTTCTAAAATATATAGAGAACTGAGTCAAATTTATAAGAATACAAGTCATTCCCCAAGTGATAAATGGTCAAAGGATATGAACAGACAATTTTCAGAGGAAGAAATTAAAGTTATCTATAGTCATGTGAAAAAATGCTCTAAGTCACTATTGATTAGAGAAATGCAAATCAAAATAACTCTGAGGTACCACCTCACATCTATCAGATTGGCCAACATGACAAAACAGGAAAATGATCAATATTGGAGAAGATGTGGGAAAATTGGAACACTAATGCAATGGTGGTGGAGTTGTGAAATGATCCAACCATTCTGCAGAGCAATTTGGAACTAAGCCCAAAGGGCTACAAAAATGTGCATACCCTTTGACTCAGCAATACCATTTCTAGGTTTATATCCCAAAAAGAGCATACAAATGGGAAAAAGACCTACACGTACAAAAATATTTATAGCAGCTCTATATGTGGTGGCAAAGAATTAGAAATTAAGGGTATGACCATCAATCAGGGAATGGCTGAACAAGTTGTGGTATGTGAATGCAATGGAATACTATTGTGCTACAAGAAATGATGAGCAAGGGGCAGCTAGGTGGCACAGTGGATAGAGCTCCGGCCTTGGAGTCAGGAGGACCTGAGTTCAAATCCGGCCTCAGACACATAACACTTACTAGCTGTGTGACCCTGGGCAAGTCACTTAGCCCCATTGCCTAGCCAAAAAAAAAGAAAGAAAGAAAGAAAGAAATGATGAGCAGGCAGATTTTAGAAAAACCTGGAAAGACTTATATAAACTGAAGCTAAGTAAAGTGAGCAGAACCAGGAGAACTTTGTACACAGTAACACTACAATGTATGATGACTAACTTTGATAGACTTAGCTCTTCTCAGAAACACAGGGATCTAAGACAACTCTAAAAGACTCATGATGGAAAATGCTGTCCACATCCAGAGAAAGAACTATGGAGTCTGAATGCAGATCAAAGCATACTATTTCCTCTCTTCTGTTGTTGTTGTTGTTTTGTTTCTTCTTTCTCATGGTTCCTCCTATTGGTTCTAATTCTTCTTTACAACATGATTAATGTGAAAACAGGTTTAATATGAATGTATAGGTAGAACATATATCAAATGGCATGCCATCTTGGGGAGGGAGGAGGAGAGGACAGGGAAGAAAATTTAAAATTCAAAAGCCTATGGAAGTGAATGTTGAAAACTAAAAATAGATAAATAAATTTTAAAAAATAAAAATAAAGAAGTTAAAAAATAAATTTAGTTATATTGAATTTGTACAAAAGCTTTTCAATTCTATATAATTAATATTGTTCATTTTATCAACTATGATTCCTTCTATCCTTTGCTCAGGAAATGTTCCCCTATTCATAGTTGCAAAAGTTCTCTCCTTTTATAATTTGTTTATGATATAATCTTTAATATTGAGTTGTATCCATTTAGAGATTATTGTTACATATAGTATGAGAGGTTAGTCTAAATCTAATTTTTGCCAAACTGATTTCCAGTTTTCCTGGCAGTTTTTGGCACGAAGTGAATCCTTACCCCAGTAATTGATACCATAGCATCTATCAAACACTATACTCCTGGATTCATTTGATTCTGTGTGTTGTGCACCTAATTAAATGATAAATATTTCCCCCTAATTTTCAGGTCCACTTAGGCCCTCACAAAAGTCCAGTAATTTAATCTATTTTTCCAGCCCTAACCTCTCTCCTGATTTCCATTCTCACATTTTCAAGGGCCTAGTAGATATTGATCTTTCTAAAGTCCAGGTCTGACCATGTTGTCTCCCCCATTAGACTGAGCTCCTTGGAAGTGGAACTCTTTTTTGCTTTTTTTTTTTTGTTTGTTTTGCTTTGCTTTTGATCCCCAGAACTTAGCACAGTGCCTGACACATAGTAGGCCCTTAATAAATGCTTGTTGACTAACTGAATGACTGTGTCACTTCTGTCTTTGTATCCCCGGGGGGCAAGCACAGTGCCCATGTACATTGTAAATGCTTAATCTGTATTTGCCGAATGTAAATGCTCGTTTAATAATAACAAGTCTAGCTAACTAAGAAAACAGAAGATCAATGCTGAAGTCAGAACAAGCCACTTATGTAAATGTGGTAGAAGATTCAAATCCTTAATTGAATTTTGGGCGATCCAGAGATGGGGATGTTTTGTAAAGTGGTTCCGTCTTACCTATTTAGAAACTGTGAGACTTCCTTCCATCATCAAAGGCATGCTACATACTATTCAAACTCCCATCTTTCTTGTTTTCATTTTTTCATAGATTACTATGAGCTTTTATTTAACTTTATTTAACTGTTGGTAGCTAGGGATAGGGATAGGATTTGTGATTTCATTGATTTAAGGAACTCCCAGGTGAGGGAATTTCCTCTAACAATGTAGGGCTGCACCTTCTCTGCAAGTTATAGTTTTGGAGAGTTTCCTAGAGCACTAAGAGGTTAAATGACTTGCCCAAGGTCGAAGAACCAATATATTTCAAGAAGTAGGATTTGAAACCAGATCTTGGACCAGAGGCCAACTCTATCAACTATCCCATGATACTAGTGCTCTCATACAAAGGCAAAGAGGCAACTGCCCACTGTTGATAGTTAATTAAATATAAACCATGCCATTGCTAAATAAATTCAGAAATTATCATTTTTATGTATGCCCATGACTTAAACGCAGCCCCGCATAAACAGGGTGCAGGCAAGCCAGTGGGAGGCTCTTAACCACAGCACAGATCAGCAAATGAGGCCCCCCAGTCCTAGCTCAGCAGGCCAGTGGCAGAGCAGGCCAGCTGTAAGGCCTCCAGCCCCTGTGTAGAAGGCAAATTGTTAGCTCCAGAACCCTAGCACAACAGGCATGACTAGGCTGGGCCACCCCAGCATAGGGAACAAACTGCCTGCACCTGAGGCCCCAGAGTGGAAAGGCAGTGACCAGGCCCCTGGCCCCCAACATAAGAAGCTTAGCACAGTTCTCCCTGTGTTCTAGGAGCAGAACTCAATTTTTTAAAATGAGCAAAAAAACAAAAAAGAGCCCTGACCGTTTGGAAAGATGCTATGATGACAGGGAAGATCAAAACACAAACTCAGAAAAGGACAACAATGTCAAAATGCCTACATGGGAAGTCTCAAAGGGGAATATGAATTGGTCTAAAGCCCAAAATGTCCTCTTTAGAAGAGCTCCAAAGGGATTTTAAAAATCAAGAAAGAGAGGTAGAAGCAAAATTGGGAAAAGAAATGAGAGTTACACAAGAGAATTATGAAAAAAGTCAACAGCTTGGAAAAGGAAGCACAAAAATTGACTGAAGAAAACAATTCTTTAAAAAAAAAAAACAACAGAATTGGCTAAATGGAGAAAAAAAAAAACACTGAAGAAAACAACTCCTTTAAAAGTATAATTGAAGCCAAGATGGCAGAATAAAGGCAGGGACTCACCTGAGATCTCCCCCAAGACTCTCCAAATTCCCTTAAATAATGACTCTAAACAAACAAATTCTAGAGTGGCAGAACCCACAAAAAGATGGAGTAAAACAATTTTCCAGTCAAAGACAACTTAGAAGATCAGCAGGAAAGGTCTGCTGCACCAGGATGAGAGAGGACCACAGTCCAGCACAAGCCATGCCAGCACAGACTAGACTCCAGCAAACCAGGAGCAGGCCTTGGGGCAACTGAATCAGTGGCAGCAGCGGCATTTTTCCAGACCTCTCAGTCTACAGACAGTAAGGGGATAAGACAATAGTTCAGAAGGAGATTTACAGGGGTCCCTTTCCTGGCACCAGGGGCAGGACTCAGCTGCATTGCCTATACTTGGATCTGGGTCACAGTCCTGGATCTTAGTCCCAGTACAAGGAGGAGCACTAGCACAGTAGAGCTTGGGGCCTCAGGGGAGCAGGGACCCTGGTCATAGTTCCAGGGTTGAAAAAAATACTCGTGGTCACTCACAAACCAGTGCACAGTGCAGCAAAATAATAAACACACTTCTCCCTAGATCATACCACCTTGGAAAAGCTGAAAACTTACAGGTCCCTAGAATTACCTCTGAAAACAGCTCCACAAAAAAACCTGAAGCTTGAGACAGTGCCGCCTCCACTTGGGAAGCAGAGCCCCACTTTAGCATAGGGTTCAAAGTCAAGAAATAGGCTGGACAATGAGCAAATAGAAAAGAAAATCTGACCATAGGAAGCTACTATGGTGACAAGGAAGATCAAAACACACACACACACAGAAGACAATAAAATAAAAATTCCTGCATCCAAAGCCTTAAAGAAAAATATGAATTGGTATCAGGCCATGGAAGAACTGAAAAAGAATTTAAAAAATCAAGTAAGAGAGGTAGAGGGAAAATTGGGAAAAAAAATGAGAGTGATGCAAGAAAATCATAAAAAACAAGTCAACATCTTGCTAAAGGAGACCAAAAAAAAATGCTGAAGAAAATAACACTTTAAAAAACAGAATAGGCCAAATAGTGAAAAAAAAAGGCACAAAAATCCAATGAAGAGAAGAATGCTTTGAAAATCAGAATTGGCCAAATGGAAAGAGATATACAAAAATTCACTGAAGAGAAGAACTCCTTAAAAAATAGAATTGGCCAAATGCAAAAAGAGGTACAAAAGCTCACTTAAGAAAATAATTCCTTAAAGTTAGAATTGGGCAAGAGGAAGCCAGTGACTTTATGAGACATCAAGAAACAATCAAACAAAATCAAAAGAATGAAAAAATAGAAGAAAATGTGAAATATCTCATTGGAAAAACAACTGACCTGGCAAATAGATCCAGGAGAGATAATTTAACATTTACTGGACTACCTGAAAGCCATAATCAAAAAAAGAGCCTGGAGGCATCTTTCAAGAAGTTATCAAGGAAAACTGCCCTGATAGCCTAGAACCAGAGTATAAAATAGTCATTGAAAGACTCCACCAATCACCTCCTGAAAGAGATCTGAAAATGAAAACTCCAAGGAATATTGTAGCCAAATTCTAGAACTATCAGGTCAAAAAGAAAATATTGCAAGCATCCAGAAAGAAACAATTCAAACATCAAGGAGCCCCTGTCAGGATAACACAAGATTTAGCAGTTTCTACATTAAAGGATCAGAGAGCTTGGAATATGATATTCTGGAGGGCAAAAGAGCTAGGATTACAGTCAAGAATCACCTACCCATAAAAACTGAGTATATTCCTTCAGGGGAAAAAATGGATATTCAATGAAATAGAGGACTTTCAAACTTTCCTGATGAAAAGACCAGAGCTGAATCAAAATTCGATTTTCAAATACAAGACTCTAGAAAAACATAAAAAGATAAACAGGAAAGAGAAATCATAAGGGATTTGATAAGATTAAACTGTTTATATTCCTATATGGGAAAATGATATTTATTTTTCCTAAAAGCTTTCTCATTATTAGAAAGTTAGAAGGAGTATACATTAACAGAAAGCAGAGGTATGAGTTGAATTAGATGATATTATTATCTAAAAAAAATTAAGGAATGAGAAAGAAAAATGCACTAGAAGGGGAAAGGGAGAAGTAACATGGGATACATTATCTGACATAAGAGAGGCCTGAAAGAGATTTTACAAGTGAAGGGGGAATGGGGAGAGCTGGAAGGGGAGCACAAGAACCTTACTCTCATTGGAATTGGCACAAAGAGGGAATAATATACACACTCATTTGGGTGTCAAAATCTTTCTTACCATACAGGAAAGTAGAAAAGGAAGGGAATGGGGGAAGGGGAAGCTGATAGAGGAAGAGCAGTTTGGGGGAGGTATAGGTGAGAAGCAAAACACTTTTGAGAATAGACAGGGTAAAAGGGGAGAGAGTAGGGGGAAATAGGATGGAGGGAAATGCATAGTTGGTAATCACTACTGTGAAAAAAAAGTCTTACAATGAGTTTCTCTGACAAAGACTTCATTTCTCAAACACACAGAAAATGGAGTCAAATGTAGAGAAAGAGAAGGCATTCCTCAATTGATAATGGTCACAGGATATGAACAGGCAGTTTTCAGACAAAGAAATCAGAGCTATTTATAGTCCTATGGAAAAAAAATGCTATAAATCACTATTGATTAGAGAAATGCAAATTAAAACAACTCTGAACTACTACCTCACACCTGTCAGGTTGGCTAATATGACAGAAAAGGAAAATGACAAATGTTGGAGGGGATGTGGGAAAATTAAAACATTAATGTTTAATTGGTGAAGTTGTATACTGATTCAACAATTCTGGAGAGCAATTTGGAGCAATGCCCAAAGGGCTATAACATTCCCCATATCTTTTCACTAAGCAATAACACTACTAGGTCTGTATCCAAAAAGATAAAAAAAAAAAAAAAGGAAAAAGACCTATGTGTACAAAAATATTTATAGCAGCTCTTTTAGTAGTGGCAAAGAATTGGAAATTGAGGGAATGTCCATCAATTGTGACATGGTTGAATAAGTTGTTATTATGTGATTGTGATGGAATATGATTGTGCCTTAAGAAATGAGTAACAGGATGCTCTCGGAAAAACATGGAAAGACTTATATGAACTAATCTGAATGAAGTAAGCAGAACCAGGAGAACATTGTACACAGTAACAGCAATATTGTATGATAATCTACTATGAATAACTTGGCTATTCTCAGCAATACAATGATCCATGACAATTCTGTAGGACTTATGATGAAAAGGGCTATTCATCTCCACAGAAAGAATTGATAGAGCCTGAATGCAGATCAAAGACATTTTTTCTTTACTTTCTTCATTTTTCTTGTTTGCTTTTTTACTGTATTTTCTTTCATAGAATCACACACGGAAATGTGTTTTGCATGACTACACATGTATGACCTATGTCAAATTGCTTGCCTTCTCAATGTGGGGAGAAGGGGAAAGAAGAGAGGGAGAAAATTTGAAACTCAAAATTTGTTTTAAAAACAGAATGTTAAAATTACTTGCACATGTAATTGGGAAAAGATAAAATATTAAATGAGATAAAAGTAGAATTGGCCAAATGGAAAAGGAGGTGCAAAAGCTCACTGAAGAAAATAATTCCTTAAAAATTAGAATTGGGCAAGTGGAAGCTAACGACTCTATAAGACATCAAGAATCAGTCAAACAAAATACATATTAGAAAAGAGATTACAGCAATTTATCACCAGGATAATACATTATGACCAGGTGGGATTTATACCAGGAATGCAAGGCTGGTTCAATATTAGGAAAACTAGCAGTATAATTGACCATATCAATAACAAAACTAACAGAAATCATATGATTATCTCAATAAAAGCAGAAAAAGCTTTTGACAAAATATAGCACCCATTCCTGTTAGAAACACTAGAAAGCATAGGAATAAATGGAGTTTCCCTTAAAGTGATAAGCAGTATCTTTCTAAAACCATCAGCAAGCATTATCTGTAATGGGGATAAGCTAGAAACATAACCAATAAGATCAGGGGTGAAACAAGGATGCCTATTATCACCACTATTATTCAATATTGTACTAGAAACATTAACTTTAGTGATAAGAGAAGAAAAATAAATTGAAGGAATTAGAATAGGCAATGAGGAAACAAAACTATCACTCTTTGCAGATGATATGATGATAAACTTAGAGAATCCTAGAGAATCAACTAAAAAGCTACTTAAAACAATTAACAACTTTAGTAAAGTTGCAGGATATAAAATAAACCCACAGAAATCATCGACATTTCTATATATTACCAACAAAGCCCAGCAGCACGTGATAGAAAGTAGAAAGAGAAATTCCATTTAAAATAACTATAGACAACATAAAATATTTGGGAGTCTACCTGCCAAGACAAACCCAGAAACTATGTGAACACAATTACAAAACACCTTTCACACAAATAAAGTCAAACCTAAACAACTGCAAAAATATCAATTGTTCGTGGGTAGGCCAAGATAATATAATAAAAATGACAATTCTACCTAAATTAATTTACTTATTCAGTGCCATGTCAATCAAAATACAAAAAAAAATTACATAGCTAGAAAAAATAATAACAAAATTCATCTGGAAGAACAAAAGGTCAAGAATAACAAGGGAATTAATGGGAAAAAATACAAAGGAAGGTAGCCTAGCTGTACCAGATCTTAAACTATATTGTAAAGCGGCAATTATCAAAACTATTTGGTACTGGCTAAGAAATAGAGTGGTGGATCAGTGAAATAGGTTAGGTACACAACACAGTAGTAAATGATTATAGTAATACACTGTTTGATAAACCCAAAGACTCCAGCTCCTAGGATTAGAATTTACTATTTGACAAAAACTGCTGGAAAACTAGAAAATAGTATTACAGAAGCTAGTAATAGACCAACATCTCACACCCTATACCAAGATAAGATCGAAATGTGTACCTGATTTAGACATAAATGGTGATATCACAAGCAAATTAGGAGAGTAATGAATAGTTTACCTGTCAGATCTTTGGAGAAGGTAAGAATTTATTTCCAAACAAGAGATAGAGAATATTATGAAATACAAAATGATAATTTTGATTATGTTAAATTAAAAAGGTTTTACACAAACAAAACCAATGCAACCAAATTTAGAAGGAAAACAGAAAATTGGGAATTTTTACAACCATTGTCTCTGATAAGGACCTCATTTCTAAAATATATAGAGAACTGAATCAAATTTATAAGACTACAAATCATTCCCCAATTGATAAATGGTCAAATGATATGAACAGGCAGTTTTCAGAGAAGGAAATTAAAGCTATCTATAGTCATATGAAAAAATGCTCTAAATCACTATTGATTAGACAAATGCAAATTAAAACAACTCTGAGGTACCACCTCACACCTATCAGATTGGCTAACATGACAAAACAGGAAAATGATCAATATTGGAGAAGATGTAGGAAAATTGGGGCATTAATGCATTTTTTAGTGGAGTTGTGAACTGATAAAGTCATTCTGGAGAACAATATGGAACTATGCCCAAAGGATTATAAAACTAGGCATACCCTTTTGATCCAGCAATACCACTACTAAAGAGATCATAAGAAAGGGGAATGGACCCACATGCACAAAAATATTTATAACAGCTCTTTTTGTGGTAGCAAAGAATTGGAAATTGAGGGGATGCCCATCAATTGGGGAATGGCTGAACATATGGCTGTAATAGAATAATACTATTATTCTATAAGAAGTGATGAGCAGGCAGATTTCAGAAAAGCCTGGAAAGATTTACATGAACTGATCTGAGTGAAGTGAGCAGAATCAGGAAAACACTGTACAATAACAGAGTATTGTGTGATAAGCAACTACGATTGACTTAGCTCTTCTCAGCAATACAAAGATCCAAGATAATTCCAAAAGACTTGTGATAGAAAATGCTAACCACATCCAGAGAAAGAACTATGGAGTCTGAATGCAGACTGAAACATGCTATTTTCACTTTTGTTTTTTTTTCTTTCTCATAGTTTTTCCCTTTTGTTCTGATTCTTCTTTCATGACTAATGCAGAAATATGTTTAACATGATTGTACATGTATAGCCTATATCAAATTGCTTGCTGTCTTGGAAAGGGGGGAGGGAGAGCAGAAGGAGAAAAATTGGAACTCAAAATTCTATGAAAGCAAAGATTGAAAACTCTTTACATATAATTGGGAAAAAACTCTATTAAATGCAAGAAAAGAAATAATGAAGGGGATGGTTTTAGAAAAACTTGGGAAGATTTTTATTAACTGATACAAGGTGATATAAGTACAACCAGGAGAAAAATTTATACAATAATAATGACCATGCACAAACAACAACTTTAAAAGAATTAGGAACTCTGATCAACACAATGGAACCAACCACAGTGTCTGAAGACTCATGGGGACACCTGCTATCTACCTCCAGATGGAGAGGTATTATAGTCAAAGTACAGACTGAAAGCATATACGTGAATATTTTTGGTCAAACTTAATGCAGGAATTTGTTTTGTTTAACTATACATATTTTTAGTGTGTTTGGTTTTCCTTGCTTTCTTAATGGAAGGAAGGGGAGAGAATTTGGAACTGAAAATAAAGTAAAATTGAATTTTAAAAAGTGTCATTTTTTTTTCAAAACATTATGCTATTATAAAAACTGGCAGTATGATTTGGTGGATAGAGAGCTGGCTTTGGAGGCAGGAAGACCTGGGTTCAAGTCCCATCTCTGAAACATTGGCTTTGTGAACCTGGGCAATTTACTTAATCTTTCAGTGATTTAAACAAATAGTTGAGATTACTTGCTAAGAATGTGCTAACTGCATTGGTAGTAGCAGTTTCCTCATCTGGGAGTTCCCTAAATCATTAAAATTACAGATCCCATCCCTATCCCTATCCACAAAAACTGTAAGGCAATGATTTAGACAGTGACTTATTTGAGGAACTGCAAGTAATAATAGATAGAAGTTACAAAGAGGCAATTTCATCTTGTAGGGAAAAGCATGCTGAGAATTAGAGCTATACAGAGAGAAATGGATGGCTTCAGAAGACAGAGCCAGCAGAATCACGGGGCAGAGCTAGCTTTGTATAAGGAAGTATCCTTCTTTGCCCTAGGGGTATGGTTGGTAGAGTTCCAGCCAACTGACTTTTCTACTTCCTCATCAGCCCCCAGGCTGCCAGTGTCATCATATCCCATTCTCAGGATCCGCCTTCCCACTGGGGCAGACTGCCTTTGTTTGCCCCATGGAATGGAGTCAGGGCCCCTGGCCTGTCTTACTTTGCTGTGTTTTTAGGGAACCTGATATTACTGCAAAGAACTTGGGATAGGATAGCTATTGCTGCTCATGAAGGACCATGAGAAATGTTCTTTCCCATGGGAAACCTCCCTGTATCTAGGCAGAATGATTAAAAGCACCCGCTCAGCTTGTAGTACTTGTTCCCAGAATGTTCTAATCATAACTCAGTTACTTTGCTTCTCCAACTATACCTTCCTCAGTGTCTTTAACTCTGCACCTCGCTCTCCCAGCACTATATAATCCCCATTTGTCTTTCAACTTTGTACCACCCTAGATTTGTTCTTTTTCTTCTTAATTCATTTGTAACATGATACATTCTTCAGCCTTATTCTTGTTGGATGAAAAATATGGACACTGGCACCTATTTATATATTGATGGACCAGTTCTTACCTTAAGTACTAAATAAAAATGTCTCTGCTAAGCAACAAATGCTAAGTATCAAGTTAAATCTTCAACTGTGGTCTGAGGACCTACATCCATAAAGGATGCCTATGATTATCAAGGACAGTCAGCAACAAAGGTGGCACACTCTACTTGCCCCATATCTAGTAAATTCACCCCTAGTTTTTTGTCATCTTAATCTCCTTTTCCCCTTTTCACTGTGGCTTCTGGAACTCTCTTATATTGTTAATAAACTCCCCCCCACTCACACACGCTTTTATTCTTCTCACATTCCTTCCATTTTGGCCACTTTGTTAGTCAACAAACTTTTTTCTGGGGATAAAAAGGTAAAAACAGTCCCTTCTCTTAAGGAGTTTACATTTTAACAACATAACATAACAAATAACAAAGTACATCCAATATATACAGAGTAAGTGGAAAGTAATCTGAGAGGGCAAAACATTAGTAGCTGGAAAGGATGATGAGAGGAGAGGAGACAAGAAAAGCCCTCTAGCAGAATATGGGATTTGAGCTGAAATGAAAGCCAGCAACCTGAGAAGCAAAGGTGAGGAGGCAGGAAATTCCATGAGTAGAAGACAGACAAGACAAAAGCAAAAATTCCATGCGTGGAGGAGAGCCATGATGGAGTGCAGTATGAGTGGACAGCAAGTAAGCCCATGGACCTAGGCACAATGTGCAAGTATGTGGTGTTGATGAGTAAGTGTTAGAAGGCTGGAAAGATAGGAAAGGTCCAGGCAAAGAAGAGCTTTAAATGACAAACATTGGAGTTTCTTTTTTGTTTGTTTGTTTTTTTGGTAGGCAATTGGGGTTAAGTGACTTGCCCAAGGTCACACAGCTAGTATGTGTCAGGTGTTTGGTCTGAGGCCGCATTTGAACTCAGGTCCTCCTGACTTCAGGGCTGGTGCTCTATCCACTGTGCCACCTAGCTGCCCCAAACATAGGAGTTTCTATTTGATCCTGATGGTAATAGGGAGCTCATTGAGTAGGGGAGTGATATGGTCAATTCTGTTCTTCAGGGGGAAAAAAAATCATGTTAGCAGTTGAATGGAAGATGGGTTTGGATTTGGGAGAGACTTGAAGCAGAGAGACCAATGAGAAGATCATTTCAAGGGGCGGAGCCAAGATGGCAGAGGGAAAGCACTGACTGTCTTGAGCTCTCTCTCAAAGCCCTCCAAATACCTAAAAAAATGGCTCTAAACAAATTCTAAAGCAGCAGAACCCACAAAAAGGCAGAGTGAAACAAATTTCCTGCCAAAGACAGCCTGGATGGTGGATTGGAAAGGTATATTGCGCCAGGTGGGGAGAGCAGTACAGTTCAGCGTGGGCGCGCAGGCTGCAGGGACCCTGGAGCAGGCCTCAGAGGACTGAATCGCAGGCAGCTGTGGCAGTTTCCAGACTTCTCAACCCCTGAACGCCAAAGACAACTTAGAAGGTCAGTGGGAAAAGTCTGTGACTGAGGTGAGAGAGGAGCCAGGTCTCAGCAGCAAGTCTTGAGCACAGCCTGGGGCCACGGCTTTTTCCTGAGCTTCTGGCCCACAGACTGAGGGTGAATCGAGTGGCTGATCAGAGGGGGATTGCAGGGATCTCTTTGCCAGTGCTGAGGCAGGAATCTCTTGCTTTGCCCGTGCTTGGATCTGGGTCACAGTTCTGAGGGGCAGTGCTGGGGCGAGGAGAATCGATGGTGTGGTGGAGCTTGTTGTGGCAGTAGAGAGGAAACACCTCGCCCCTTATCATACCACCTTGGAAGAACTGAAAATTTACAGGTCCCTAGAAGTACCTCTGAAAACAGCTGTAAAAACCCCTGAAGCTTGGGACAGTACACTCTTCACATTGGAAGCAGACTTTTACCTTAACAAAGAGTTTAAAACTCAAGTAATTGGTTGGGATCACGAGCAAGCAGCGCAAAAAGAGTCAGACTATATTATCTTACTTTGGTGACAAAAAAGATCAAAACATACAACCAGAAGAAGACAACAAAGCCAAAGCTCCTACATCCAAAGCCTCCAAGAAAAATATGAATCAGTCCCAGGCCTTGGGAAGAGCTCAAAAGGGATTTTGAGAAGCAAGTAAGAGAAGTAGAGGAAAAACTGAGAGTGATGCAAGAAAATCATGAAAAACAAGTCAACAACTTGCTAAAGGAGACCCAAAAAAATACTGAAGAAAATAACACCTTAAAAAATAGCCTAACCCAAATGGCAAAAGAGGTCCAAAAAGCCAGTGAAGAGAAGAATGCCCTAAAAAGCAAAATTGGCCAAATGGAAAAGGAAGTCCAAAAGCTTACTGAAGAAAATACTTCCTTAAAAATTAGAATAGAGCAATTGGAAGCTAGTGACTTTATGAGAAATCAAGACACTGTAAAACAAATCCAAAAGAATGAAAAATTAGAAAACAATGTGAAATATCTCATTGGAAAAACAACTGACCTGGAAAATAGATCCAGGAGAGAGAATTTAAAAATTATTGGACTATATGAAAGCCATGATCAAAAAAAGAGCCTAGACATCATCTTTCATGAAATTATCCAGGAAAACTGCCCTGATATTTTAGAACCAGAGGGCAAAATAGAAATTGAAAGAATCCACCGATCTCCTCCTGAAAGAGATCCCCAAAGGAAAACTCCTAGGAATATTGTAGCCAAATTCCAGAGTTCCCAGGTCAAGGAGAAAATATTACAAGCAGCCAGAAAGAAACAATTTAAGTATTGTGGAAACACAATCAGGATAACACAAGATTTAGCAGCTTCTACATTAAGGGACCACAGGGCATGAATATAATATTCCAGAGAGCAAAGGAGATAGGATTACAACCAAGAATCACCTACCCAGCAAAACTGAGTATAATCCTTCAGGGGAAAAAATGGTCATTCAGTGAAATAGAGGACTTTCAAGCATTCTTGATGAAAAGACCAGAGTTGAATAGAAAATTTGATTTTCAAATACAAGACTCAAGTGGAACATGAAGAGGTAAACAGAAAAGAGAAAATCATAAGAGACTTATTAAGGTTGAACTGTTTACATTCCTGCATGGAAAGATGATATTTGTAACTCATGAGACCTTTGTCAGTAATAGGGTAGTTGGAGGGGAAAAAATTATATGTACGTATATATAGATATAGATAGATACATAGAGGGTGCAGGGTGAGTTAAAAATGAAGGGATCATATCTGGAGAATAAAATTAAGGGGTGAGAGAAGAATATACTAGGAGAAGGAGAAAGGGAGAGGTAGAACGGGGTAAATTATCCCACAAAAAAAAAAAAAACAACAGAAAAGAAAAGGCTCTTACAGTGGAGGGGAAACAGGGGAAGGTGAGAGGGAATAAGTGAATCTTATTCTCATAGGATTTGACTTAAGGATGGAATAACATACACACTCAATTGGGTGTGGAAATCTGTCTTACCCTACAGGAAAATAAGGGGGGAAGAGGACAAGAAAGTAGGGGAATGAAAGAGAGGAGGGCAGATTGGGAAAGGGAGTAATCAGAAGCAAATACTTCTGAGGAGGGACAGGGTCAAAAGAAAGAATAGAATAAATGGGTGGGTGGGATAGGATTAAGGGAAATAGAGTTAGTTTTTCACAGCATGTCTACTATGGAAGTGTTTTGCATAACTGCACATATATAACCTATATTTAGTTGCTTGCCTTACCAATGAGGGTGGGTGGGGAGGGAGGAAGGGAGAAAATTTGGAACCCAAAGTTTTAAAAACACATGTTTAAAAAAAATGTTTTCATATGCAACTGGGAAATAAGAAATACAGGAAATGGGGTACAGAAATCCATCCTGCCCTACAGGAAAATTGAAGGGGAAGGGATAAGAGAAGGGGGGGAGAGATAGAAGGAAAGCCAGACTAGGGGAAGGGGTATTTAGAATGCATGCTATCTTGGGGTGAGGGGAGGGGTGAGATGGGGTGAAAATTTGGAACTCAAAATCTTGTGGAAGTAAATGTTGAAAACAAAACAAAAAAAAAAGAATGTCACTAGAATTTAAGCTCTTTTAGGGTAGATACTTTTTCAGTTATATTTTTGTGTCCTTGGCACTTAGGACAAATCTGTTATACCATAGGTGCTTAATAAATGCTTGTTTATTGGGGGAAAAAAAAGATCATTTCAATAGTCCAAGATAGAGACAGGCCTAAACTAGACAGAGGGGGAAGTATACATTAGATGGTGTAAAATAAATTAAAAAAAACAAGCATTTATTAAGCACCTGCTATGTGCCAGGAACTATGTTAAGCACTTTACAAACATTATCTCATTTGATCTTCACAACAACTTTCTGAAATAAATACTATTATTATCCCCATTTTAAAAAGAAGGAAATGGAGGCAAAGAGAGGTTAACTTGCCCAGGATCCCACAAACAACTGAGGCCAGATTTGAGGTCAGGCACTTCCTGACTCTGGGCCCACTGCTCTATCCACTGCACCACCTAGCTGCCACTACAAAATTTAACAATGAATTGGAAGGATATGTAGGATGAATGAGTGGAATCAAGGATGATATCAAAGTTCTGCCCTGCGTACCTACCAGTATGGTGGTATCCTCAACAGTGTGAAAAATGATTTTTCTCAGTAATCTTAGAAACTCTGAGCTTCTCCATTCCCCTTTCTATCCTTCTTCAGAAGGACTTTAAGATATAATCCAAATGGGTCTATTCCCACTCATTATGTTGCCTGGACAGGTCTGGGGAGAATATTGATCCTCCCTATTGCCAAAACAAGTGATAGGGAAATTGATGTCTCTGACCAGGATTGAGTGACCAGGTGTCACATACTGAAAGACTCTCATTTTAATATGGCCCACTCCCAGAGTTGATTGGCATCACTTGGGAACACCTACTCTTTGAAGGGCATATAAGGCTGTGTCCCCAAGCCCCCAAATTGAGCTAGTTCTGAACTGGCCTCCTTGGGGGGACTCAGTTTTGAACTGAACTTCCATGTAATACATGTCAAGCCAATTTGAGAGAAATTAAACTGTGAGCACAAGCACCCCAATTTCATTTGTCTCTTTCTTAGAGATGACTCTTGTTTAAAAATTGGGTTTGGTTTTTTTTGGCAGTTGGGGTTAAGTGACTTCCCCAGGGTTACACAGCTAGTTAAGTGTCAAGTTCTTGGTCTGAGGCCGAATTTGAACTCAGGTCCTCCTGACTTCAGGGCCGGTGCTCTACCAATTGCACCACCTAGCTGCCCCAGGCGTTTGTTTTTTTGAAGGGGTTCACAACAGTAATAGAGAAGCTTCGAATGGGGAGGGTTCTATTAGTCACGGAAACCTAGCTTTCTCCTAAAGGTACCATACCACTTGACATTTTTTTCTAGGATCAGGAAGAAAGCAGCATATTCCTTGCTATTTACTTCAGACCCTCCCTTTGTTACCATCATTTAGCAACCACCTCTCTTCCTTCACAGTTCATTCTGTCTCTTCCAGATTCTTGTTATTATCAACTATGATAGCTTTCCCTCCTCCCCAAGAAATATAGCACCTGTTTCAAAATGTACTATCCACCCAGCCCCTCCCTTCTGACACCCTGGCCTCCCAATCCCTATCTCTATACCTCCCATGACCTCTTTTTCTAGTATAATGGAGACTTGCCTGGGCATGATTGGATCTCCCAACATGGAGGCTCCCTTCATCACCTTCATCACAAGCACTTCTTTACAACTGGCTAGATGGGACAGTAGTTCTCTTTCTGGCTTATGTGTTTCCCTGTACTCTCTTTCCTGCTGCATCCAGAGGGTGAAGAGAACAGCTCAGAGTGCACTAAAGACACTACAAACTGAAACAGGAGAGTGGGAAGACTTCCTTCCCCCACTCCCTCTTTTTACCCCTGTTCCAAAAAATGGGCTGGTATATTTATCTTGTTTTGTTTTGTTTGTCTTTCTCAGATTCAGATGCCAACAGTGATCCATGCTGGATTCAGGAGTTTGAGCCATGGCGACCTTGGAGCCAGGATACCAGACAGTTTGGTGCAGCCAGCAGGCAAGCCTGGAGAAGCCAGGTGCCTGGGACTCAAGCCCAAAGTGGGTTTTGAACTTGGAAAAGGGACTGTGCTTTATAGGAATTGAGCTAAGCTAGGAACCTGATCCCTTGCTCTCCCCAGAGACTGAGGTGGTACAGAGGAGGATAATGCCTCCTACTTCTTTGAGAAGTGAGTTTTTATATTTGTGATTATGCCTTCTGAAGTAATTATTTCCTGTGTAAAGGCTAATCTGACTGTTAGTGGCTAATGCAACTGGGGTGCAGGAGACCATCCCTACAATTGAGGGAACACCATCAATAGCAATTGCAGCTGCCGATGGTAGAGAAGCTAGACATACACCCCAAACTCCCTTAAGGATACTGAAGAACCCTGGGGGAAGGGTAAAAAATATAAGCTACCTGGCTTTCCAGGCAGTGAGGGCCAGGATAGTCACCTAAACTTAAAGTATTCTTAAACTTAAAGTATACTCAAAACTATCCAAAGGAGTCTCCACGTCTCAGGGTTCCCTATTCTGCTAACTGAATTTTATCCAGTGCCAAAATTAGTTGCACCTCTTCTGGAAAATAGTGGGTTCTTCTTCACTGGAGGTCTTCAAGCAAAGGCTAAATGATCATTTGTGGGGCATGTTGGAGAGAAGATTTCTATTAAGGCATAGGTTGGACTCAGATGGTCACTAAGTTCCCCCCTGATTCTACTGTAATTGGGAGGGCCTAATCCTTAGAGCAGCTAGGTGGAACAGTAGATAGAACCTGGAGGCCTGGAGTCAGGAAAATCTGAGTTCAAATCTAGTCTCAGGCACTTACGAGCTGTGTGACCCTGGGCAAGTCACTGAATCCTGTTTGTCCCAATTTCCTCATCTGTAAAATCAGCTAGAGAAGGAAATAGCAAACCACTCCAGTATCTTTTCCAAGGAAATTCCAAAGGATGTCACAAAGAGTCAGACACAACTGAAAAGACTGAACAACAACAGTCCTTAAGCAAGCTCAGATTTGCCCTTTCTGGTGTGTTCTATAGAGCATGCACAGCTACACTCTGCCAGGTTCCAATAGGCTTGGTGGAATCATTCTGGAGAGCAATTTGGAACTATGCCCAAAGGGCTATAAAACTGTGCATACCCTTTGACCCAGCAATACCACTTCTAGGGTTGTATCCCCAAGAGATCATAAAAATGGGAAAAGGACCCACATGTACAAAAATATTCTCTTTTTGTGGTGGCCAAGACTTGGAAATTGAGGGGATACCCATCAACTGGAGAATGGCTAAACAAGTTGTGGTACATGAATGTGATGGAATACTACTGTGCTATAAGAAATGATGAGCAGGCAGATTTCAAAAAAACCTGCAAAGACTTATATGAACTGATGCTGAGTGAAGTGAGCAGGACCAAGAGAACATTATACACAGTAATAACAACATTGTGTGATGACTAACTTTGATAGACTTAGCTCTCTCAGCAATGCAAGGATCTAAGGCAACTCCAAAAGACTCATGATGGAAAATGCACATCCAGAGAAAGAACTATGAGGTCTGAACACAGATTGAAGCATACTATGTGCTCTCTCTTTTTGTTTTATTTCATTTTTTCTTCTTTCTGGTGGTTCTTCTCATTGGTTCTAATTCTTTACAACATGACTAATATGAAAATGTTTAATATTAAAGTATATATAAAGCTGTCTTGGGGAGGAAGGAGGAGAGGAAGGGGAAGAAAATTTAAACCTCAAAATCTTACGGAAGTGAATGTCAAAAACTAAATATACATAATTTTTTTTTAGATGAAAAAAAGAAAGAAAAGGAAAAAATGGGCTTGGTGAGCCTTCTTCCAGCCAGGAGTAACTGAAGGGCTGGTACTCTGTGGTAACAAAGAGCATTCTAGTTAGCTGAGGAGCCGGAAGGACTCATCAACTGGAACTGAGTATGTATACAAAAGGCTCCTCAACTGGCCCTATTTCTTTTTTTTTTCTTCCTGGTGATGCGGTTTAGGGGTTCAGGGTTGCTGGGACCCCAAAATCACAACACACGGGTCCTGCCCGAAAGAATTCGACCCAAGCCTTCTTTCAGCCAAAGACAAGGTTTATTAGAACGTCCATCATATTGGGCAGACTCTTAAGGAGTCTGAACATGGGCAAGCAGTGGTTAGATTTTAAGAATCTGAGCATCTTAATGGAGACAAGATGGACCTTATATACAGAAAGACTGTGGGAGGGATCTAGGAGTGGCCAAGTAGTTTGGGGTGACTGGAGGAGGGGTCTAAGGAGATCTGGATGGGAGTGGCCAGTAAGCTGGGGTGAACAGAACTCCTGGGACCCAGACAATGGAGCCTAGCTAGGATTAAAGGTGGGAAATGGCCGGGGGCCATAGGGAGGTAAAACAATGGAGGGGAGATTGGGTGTAGCCACAATGAAAGTCCAGTTGATGGGATTATAGCATCAGGGGAATGCCAGAGATTTGGCCATATGGGAAAGTCCAGGGTTTTTCCTTTCTGGGGCCCAGATTCCAACCCCATCACTGGCAGGTGAGACAAAACTGGGGAGCAGCAAGAAGTTGTATCTTTCAACTCTGAGTTTTTCCTTCCCTAATCTTATTCGAATGAGCATTCCAAGAGAAGGGTGCCCAGGAGTTGGAGAGGTCAGTGGTGTTAGAGGTCCCATGGCTAACTGGAGTCAATGGCAGTCGTTCAGACTGACTATGGCGGGAGACAGAGGAACTGTGTGCAAATTGAGGAGGATCTGCCCCAGAGGGATCAGGACCCCTCAAGATCGAGAGATACACACAAACAGAACTAGAAACTTCTTTGCCCTCAAGGTTATTTCTAGATCCCAGAGGGAAGTAGTCAGTGGCCCTCTGGGGACTCAACCTACTAATATAAGTGGAAGTTGGAAGAATGACCCCTGAAGGAGTGCTACATTATAATTCTATGTGACTCATTGCTGTGAGAAATGAAAAGTAGGTGGATCAGACAGATGGGCCCAGACAGGGGTAAAATATTAATTAGATTCATCTGTGTTAGGTTCTACCTGGCACAGGAAACTGGAATTTGGTGGGAGTTGCAAGAGGAAGCAGAGACAGTTCTTAGAGATGAATCAAGCACTCAACAAGTTAGAATGTTTATTTGTTTGTTTGTTTTCTGATTTTCCTAATTACATTATACTTATTTGGGTATTTGGGATATTCAATTAGTAAAAAAATCTTCATTCAGGCCTTGCCCTCAATAATGAAGCAAACTCAGAGACAATTAAAAGGAGTTTATTAAGCATCCCTAGTGGATAGAGTGCTGGGCCTGAAGTCAGGAAGACTCATTTTCCTGAGCTCAAATCTGGCCTTGGATACTTACTATCTGTGTGACCCTGGGCAAGTCACTTAACCCTGTTTGCCTCAGTTCCCCCTCATCTATAAAATGAGCTGGAGAAGGAAATGGCAAATCACTACACTATTTTTGTCAAGAGAACCGCATGGGTTACAGAGTCAGACGTGAATGAAAAGACCTGAACAACAAGGTGTTGCAACCAACTAGGCAACATTTCAAATCCTCCACTGCTTTTCCTCAGCTCCTCCCCCATGGCCACAGTAGTAGGGAAATGAGATTAAAGATCGGAGGCTGGGATGAAAGTGAATGTGACTACGTGCAGACTTGTGGGTAAAACATTGGACTAGGGGAATGGGATCAAAGCACGTGTTGTCTCACTCAACAATCTCATTGATGTTTACCCAGGAGACTAGCTAGACTGGGGAAGGGTCACTTGGACTGACTCTGCACAAATTTTAACACCTTCAATAGAATGTAAACATCTTGAGGACAAGGATTGTTTTGTTTTTGTCTTTTTATATCTAGTGCCTTGAAGACAGTAAGCCTTAATAAATGTTTTTTGCATTACTAAATTGAATTTTAAAACCTTTAAATGATGAAATCATTTAGAACCAAGAGACATAGGACCTACTTAGGATAGATGAAATTCTAGTTAGAAAAAAAGGAGTTAAGTTTTACCCAAAAAAAAAAAGTCATCTTTCTTTACCTCAGGGAGATATCAAACTGCAGAAGAAGACATAGAGAAGTTTGAGAACTGAAATATGGAGACAAGATCAGACAGGATTAACTAAAGATATCATAGCTCTACCTTTATAATTCAGTGTTCTGATGCTTGAGAAAATGAATGCACAGATTGGAGGAATGGGTAAGAGATGAGCATTAGATGAACCTCACCCTGGAAAAATGGACAAAGAAGGGCTGAACACACATTTATACACACAAAATGGTTTGTATAGAAATTTCTATAGGGGGTAGAGGACTGGTTAAAGAGGAAAGATAATACCAGCAAGGGAATAGCCACAAGCAAAACAAACTTCCTTTTCCTGAAAGAGGAATTAAAAGGGAGAAAAAGAAAAGCCAATAACTAGCATCTAAGGAGGTGCCTTAGATTGCCTATTAGATAACTGGGGAATGGCTGAACAAATTGTGTATGAATGTAATATATTATTGTCCCATATGAAATTATGATAGAGTTGATTTCAGAGTCTGCTGGGTAATATGAACTGATGCAGAGTGAGTGAAGTGAGCAGAACCAGAAGAATAATTAATATAAAGACAAGATTGTAAAGAAAAACAAACTCTAAAAGACCTAAGACCTCTGGTCAAAATTATTAACCAAGCATTTTTCCAGAGGACTTCTGAAGGAGCATATTACCCACCTCCTGATGGAAAAGTGATTGACACAGACATATTTTGGTGAATGACCGCTGCATGCATTCATTTTGCTTGATCACATTTATTTGTTACAAGGATTTTTCCCCCTTTCTTACTCTCAGGTAATTGGGGGACTAGTATTCAGGGGGAGATTAGCCTCCCAAAATGACCACTGTAAAATTTTTCAAAGTGCATGTAAAAGAACAGAAGGAAGGTCAGGGGGAAGCTCAGAAAAGCAGGCCACTTTTTAAAATAATGTATAGAATTTATTACATATGGGGCAGCTAGGTGGTACAGTGGATAGAGCTCTGGCCTTGGAGTTAGGAGGACCTGAGTTCGAATCCGGCCTCACATACTTGACACTTACTAGCTGTGTGACCCTGGGGAAGTCACTTAGCCTTGATTGCCTAAGCAAAAAAAAAAAAAAATTATTACTTTTTTAAAAAGAAAAAACTAAATAGTGTGAAATGAAGATTGATGATTTCACATAGAATCTTTTATGTTTTCGGCTATATGTATGAGAATGCACTTATTGATGTTTGAATTCAGAATTTAAAAAAATAAAATTAAAAAACTCAATGTTATGTTTTTGTACATTATTTTGTTTTATCTTACTTGCTTTAATTTTTAGTAAAGCCTTTAAATGCCAAGTAGGCCTGAAATTAATTCAATCTAATTTGACAAATATTTATTAATATTGCCTACTATAAGCAATGTGCTTTGAATCTTTGTGTGTGTTTGTTTTGTTTTAAATTTTTTTTTAATTTCACCTCCAAATCCTTTCCTCCTAACTCCCTTCCTTCCCCTCATTGAGAAAGCAAGAAAAAAAAACCTATTACACACATGTATAGTCAAAGCAAATTCCCACATTAGCAATGTCCAAAAAAATATGCCCCTTTCTGCACCCTGCACCCTGAGGCCATTGCTTCTATCTGGAGTCCACCTCTCTATCTGGAGATGGGTATGGTGCTTCATCATAAATCCTCTGGAATTGTTACTGGTCCTTGTGTTGATCAGAGTTCTTAAGTCTTTCAAAGTTGCTTGCCTTTATAATATCATTATCATATAAATTGTTCTCCTGTTTCTTCTCTCATCATATCATATAATTCTCCTCAGATTTCTCTGAAACCATCAACTTCATCATTTCTTATGGCACAATAGCATTCCATTATATTCACATACTTATTAGCTTGTTCAGCTATTCCACGGTTGGGGGGTGGGGGTGCTCATTCCCTCAGGTTCCGCTGCATTTGAGTCTTAAAGGGAGGTAGGGCTTCTAAGAGGCAGTGGTATGGAGGAAAAGTATTCCAGGCATGCGAGACATCCAGTGCAAAGACAGAGAGGCAATAGAAGGGATGGCTTACATGGGAAACAAGAAGGCCCATTTTTCTGAAACATAGAATAGGTGACAAGGAGAATTGTGAAATCAGGATTGGAAAGAGGGTCTGGAGTCCATTGAAATAGAGAATTCTTTCAAACTCCAGACTGAGTCAGGGTAACCTTAAAATTCCTTTTGGGATTTGGGTAGGCTTTTAGGATTGGGAGAAAGAAAAACAAGAAAAGTGTTTGGCTTGGGGATATGCTGTAAAAGTTGTTCAAGGCCTTCCAGGGACATTTTTTGTTCTCGTTTTTCTAGGGGCTAATCTATTTTCAAGTGAAAAATAAGGTTTGACCTTAGGAGGAATAGGCAAAGTAGATGGTTTGGGAACTTTGGGACAATGGATCTGCCCTACAAGGTTGCTCTGGTGAAATCCACCCATGTATGAGTAGAAAAAGAAAATAAGCTCTTTAGTCACTTGGCAAAAGCAAGGGATAACTGTGCGCTCCATTAGTATTCTCTCAATGAGGGACAAACTTCTGGGTAGATATTCACAGTACGGGTAGACAAAGATGGATTGCATCTTAGGTGAGGATGCTCAGGTGGATGAGAACATAGATCCATTGGAGTATCTGAGATATTTAACAATTTGTATCTTCATTGCTTTTGGTCAGAGTTCCTTATTAAAATACAAACCCTCTCAAGTTGGGGTAACATCTTAAACTAGCATTCTACTAACTATCGAGCTGACAGTTTGCCCTATAGAAAGCAATGCCCCTAGACTTGGGATAGAGAAACAAATCAATCCGAAATCAAGAGCCCAGCCTTAGAAAAGGAAGGTGGGCAGGAAAACTTTTATGAACTGATGCAAAGAGACTTCACTTGGAAGCATAACCGGGAGAACAATGTATATCATAACAACAATATTGTAACGATAATTTTCACTTTGAAAGACTTAGGAACTTTCATCAAGACAATGACCAAATTCAATTCTAAAGGATGATGAAACATGTTCTCCACCTCCAGACAGAGAAATGATAGACTCACAGTACAGATCAAATTATATTTTTTTCTTCCATCCTTCTTTCCTTTCTTTCTTTCCTTCCTTCCTTCCCTCTCTTCTTTCTCATATATATATACATATATATATATATATATGGACTTTGTTCTTCTTGCCTTGTCAATGGGTGGGGGAGGGAGAGAGAATTTGGATCTGAAAATTAAATTAAATTAAAATAGAAAAAAAAGAAAAAAGAAAAGGAAGGTGGGAGGTTTCCCGAACATGAATTTGGCCTACTTTGCAATTTGTTGATGATTGTTGATGAATGCCTTCTAGCATTTTGGTAACTGAGGATCACATAATTTCTTTCTTTCTTTCTTTCTTTTTTTTGGGGGGGTGGGAGGTTAAGTGACTTGCCCAGGGTCACACTTTTTTTTTTTAACCATATAATTTCTAAGAGGGCCTGGTTGGGAGGGACAAAACTAAGATACTCTCTGCTCTGAGGAAATTAAACTCTTTAAGGGCTATTTAATATTTAGTGACCAATCGACATCAGAAGATGATTGCCAACAAACTTTACAGGTAGTTCTTGTATATGCAAAGTACTATGCTGGACCTAAGAGAAATATAACAATAAATAAGACTCTGCCCCTACAATAAAGAAGTTTATTATCTTGTAGAGGAGATAAGACATGCACACAAACAACTATAGTACAAAACAGAATATGATATGTAGGAGAAGGGTACAAAGGCCTATGAAAGCAAGGTCTTTTTAATATCTTACTAAATATTTCATGAAGCAATTTAAAACCATTTTCTTTCATTTCCTTCTTTTTAGAAATGGTAACCTGTTAGTTTTCTCCTTTTCTCCTCTCAAAGGATTTTTTTAAAATTGATTTTCCTTTACTTAGATTAGTTAAGATCTAATGACAATTCTTCCTTGAAATAAGATTGAGTATGATAAACCAATAGTTTAAGCCCAACTATTAAATTCAATAACTTTTTTTCCTTTTTAATCAAAATGGCTTTTTATTATGGAATATTTTACATTGATTTGAAATAGAAGGGGGAGGATATTTTCTTTTTTTCTTAATTAATTAATTTTTAGTTTTCAACATTCACTTCCACAAGATTTTGAGTTCCAAATTTTCTCTCCATCTCATCCCTCCCCCCACCCCAAGAATGTGTAGTCATGCAAAACACTTCCATAGTAGTCATGTTGTGAAAAACTAACTGTATTTCCCTTCATCCTATCCTGAGCCTCTCCCCATTTATTCTATTCTCTCTTTTGACCCTGTCCCTCCTTAGAAGTGTTTGCTTCTGATTACCCCCTCCCCCAATCTGCCCTCCCCTCTATCATCCCTCTGCTCTTATACCCTTCCCCCCTATTTTCCTGTAGGGTAAGATAGATTTCCATACCCAATTGAGTGTGTATGGCATTCCCTCCTTAAGCCAAATCCTATGAGAATAAGATTCACTCATTCCCTCTCACTTTCCCCTCCACTGTAAAAGCCTTTTCTTGTCCGTTTTATGTGAGATAATTTACTTCGTTCTACCTCCTTCTTTCTCCTCCCAGTATAATCCTCTCTTACCCCTTATAAATCCAATAATTTTTTTAAATACATTCATTAAGGGTTACTATGAGGGGTAGCTAGGTGTCACAGTGGATAGAGCTCTGGCCTTAGAGTCAGGAGGACCTGAGTTCAAATCCGGTCTCAGACCAGACACTTGACACTTACTAGCTGTGTGACCCTAGGCAAGTCACTTAACCCCAATTGCCTCACCAAAAAAATAAACAAACAAGGGTTACTATGTACAAGGCACTGGAGATACAAAAACAAAACAGTTCTTGACCTGAAGAAGCTTACCTTCCACTGGAAGGATACAACAAATACAGGAATACAACCCAAACATATCAGCTTCTTGTCAGAGTCTTTCTTTCCCTTTAGGGAACTGAAGAGAGTTTGGAACATGAGTCTTCTCTCCCAAAGCTGGAAGCTGGAAGTCTTCTTTTTTAGCTTTCACCAGCTCCATCCCTCAGATAGGCATGAAGCATTGAATAGTCAATTTCCACAGATGAACCCCATATAAATTGGCTTTGAGGCTTGTGTTACATATATAAATAAGTATAATGCAAAATAATTTGAAAAAGGAGGGAGCACCATCAATTGGGAAACTCAGAGAAAACTTCACAGAAGAGGTAGCACCAGAGCTACACCTTAAAGGAATGCAAGGAGGCAGTTAGGTGGCCCAATGAATAGAGCTCTGGCCTTGGAATCAGGAGGACCTGAGTTCAAACCAGGCTTCAGACACTTGACACTTACTAGCTATGTGACCCTGGGCAAGTCCCTTAACCCTGACTGCCTCACCAAAAAACAAAACAAAACAAAGACATAGGACTCTAACAGGTAGAGATAAGAAGGATGTGTGTCCTGGGTATGGTGGGGGGCAGGGCTGGATAGATGCAGAAAGACTGGAAATGAAAGGGAAAAGCCATTCCCATTTGCCTGGGATACGGAGTTTGTGAAGGGGAATCATATGAAAAAAGGCAGGAAAGATTCAGATTGTGAACAACTTGAAATGCCAGACCAGTAAATTTATATTTTATCCTATAGGCAATGGGGAGCCATTAAAGATGTTTGACCAGAAGTGACATCTTCAGATCTATGCCTTAGGAACATTATTTTGACAATTGTGTGGATGATGGATTGGAGACAGGAGAGTCTAAAAGCCGGGAGACCAATTAGGAAGTTATCATAATAATATAAATAAACTACAATGAAGGCTTGAATTAGAGTAGTGGTCTTGTGGGTAAAGAGAAGGGGAGAGATGCAAAAGATGTATGATCTGGGGGGTTTGGTTGACTACAAACTCAATATTTTTCAACAGTGTGATGTGGCACCAAAAAGTCCATATGCTCTTCTTTTTTTTAACTAGGTCTGTGATTTCATCCATATAGAGAACTCCTGGTGGCCTCCACCAATGCAGGCCCCCACTTGTCCTACAGCTCATAGTTTGGAGAGTTGCTTGGTACACTGAGAAGTTAAAGTGACTTGAGCAAGATCATGCATCCAGTGTGCATTATGTATCACAGGAATGACTTTAACCTAAGTTTTCCCAACGGATTCTGAGGCCACCTCTATCTACTACCCCAGGAGTATGCTGGAACCAGCCTCCAACAGCCTCTTGAGGGCTGGATGTTAAATTTTCAGGATGGGCTACTTCATACTCAAATAGGAAATAGGCAAACGCTACAAATCAAAGCTAGATGTATTATTGTGCTGATTGTCCAGACCTAAGAAAGCGAAGAAGAAAATTATAACAATGGAGATTAAACTTCAAAGTGTGTCTTTCATACTTTTTTTTTCCAGAGAGCCAGTTGTTTAACATCAGTCAGTGTACCCCTGACTATACCACACTGCCTTCCAAGGTCAGAACCTGTTTGGGAAATACTTATTAAAAAGCAAATGCCTTCAAGCAGGGTAATACTTTAAAAATTACTTAACTAATTGTAATGAGGTATCTGACTGCTTTAAAAGATATATGCTCCAGCATGTGGAATGTAGTGTTACACTGTACTCTGCACAGATCACACACAAGCAGGATTGTGTTCAGTTCTTGGAGCCACATTTTAGGAAGGGCAGTGAAAAACAGGAGATTAATCCAGAGGAGGATGGCTAGGATCAAGCAAACAAGCAAGAAACTATTAAGGGCCTTCTGGAAAACAATCCTTACTCTCAAGGAGTCTATATTCCAGGGAATATAGTTAGTGGGGAGGGAACAGAATAGAAAGGAGATTGCTGAGTTCATGGATCAAGGGAGCTCTAGCTAAAGAACTTCTACCAATGAACCTTCTCAAGCTGCCTACAGCATGATCAGGATGGCTCTGGAGGAGAAAGTGAAGCTGGTGACTTTGCACAGCCCTCCCTCACTTAAATCAAATTCATTTGCTTGTCACAGCATCACCTCCCTGATGTCATGGCCCTCTTCGAGAACAAAGGACAAATAGCAGCAGCAGCAACAGAACACGGAGAAGCTATGATTTGTTCAGTCACCCAGCCAGTATGTATTAGAAGCAGGACGTGAACCCAGGTCTTCCTAGCTTCAAAATTCAGCTCCATACTGCTTTTCCCGATGTTGTCAAGTAAAATCAAACAATATTGATGATGAGGAGGAGGAAGAGGATGTGGAAGAAGAAGAAGAAGTAGAAGAAGCATTTACATAATGCTACCTATGTGTAAGGCACTCTGCTAAGGGCTTTCCAATACCACATTTTGATCCTCACAACAACCCTAGGAGGTAGGTACTATCATTAACCCCACTTTATAGTTGAGGAAACTGAGGCACAGAGGTTAAGGTGACGAGTTTGAATTCAAATCTTCCTGACTCCAGGCTCAGAGTCCTATCTACTGTGACACCTAGCAGCCTCATGAATGTATGTGTGAGTGTTGTGTGGAGAAAAAAAGACTAAGGGGAGAATCAGCTAATAGCTCTCTTGCTTTCATATAAGACCTATTATGTGCCAGACACTGTGCTAAGCCCTTTATAAATATCATTTCGTTTGAATTAGGCCCAATATAGGGGCCTAACAGTTGGATTCAAAAGTGGAACAAGATGCTTTGGGAGGTAGTGGATTCTCCCTTATTTACAGATCTTCAAAAAATGGCTGGCTGTCCATTTGATAGGTATTTTATAGAGGGGATTCTTGTTTAGGTAGACTAGGATCAATCTGATAGCCTTTGAGGTTCTTTCAAACTCTAAGAAGGAGCTGTTTGTGTCTTACTTCATTAGACTCTAAGTTCCTTGAGTACATAAACATTGTCTTATTTAAACTCTCCATCTTCCTCATTACCTAGTACAGCACTCCTCCATGAGATTTGATTCAACAAAATTTATAGAGCATACAAGGGAAGGTGGTAAGTGCTGACGATACACACACACACACACACACACACACACACACACACACACACACACCAGTCCCTGTGCCTCAAGTAACTAACATTTTACTGTACAGTGGGTGCTTTAATAGTTTTTAGAGTTAATGGGCTTATTAAGAACTATATTATATATGATTCGTATGGTATAGGACTTACAATACCTCATTTAGTTGCAGTCTTCCCTTACAGATCCCATCTAGACTCTAAATTCTTATTATCTATCACGATTTTGAACCCTGGTTTCAAGGAGTATTAGAGCACCTAACCGCTAAATTGCAATTAAATTATTTGCCTCTTGATCCCCTTACCTTCCCACTGTGGTTAAGGACTGTATATTCCTGGGAAATGGAAACAGCCTGAACTTTGCTTGAATAGGGTTCCAGATGTAGTGAACAGAGCCATCTCAACTAGAAACCTGAAGGTTAAAAAAAGGTTCACATCCCTGCTTTCTCTCGGTTAGAGGTAGAAAGAGCTAACAGCAAGCAGCTGGTACTCCTTTGTGCAGTTTGGGTTTCAGGTTTCAAGCCTCCCGGGAGGGGAGGACCCTGCAGTACTTGCTGCCGCCTCCTCCTCTCATAGTTAGGGGTAGCTGGGGGAAGATGATAATTTCTAACTGGCGGAGTTACTGGCAAAACTCTCCACTTGGAAGGTTAGAAGGGGCGGGGGTTGGCTCCGGAGAACAGGCCTGTGGGGGCAGGGAGGCGGCGATCCCAGCTGGGCTGGGACTTCCTTCCTTAACCGCAGGACAACAAAACAATTGAAGCGAAGGCACCCAGCTTAGCAGCCCTGTCTGAGCGAGAGAGGAGGCAGGCAATGGGTTCCGCGCTGAGCAGTGACAGCGGCCGAGCAGCCCCGGCTGCCAGGGCCACCCCATCAGCCCTGCCCAGGAGGAGCGAAGTGGAGCTGCCGATCACATCCTTCGATTGTTCGGTCTGCCTCGAAGTGCTGCATCAGCCCATACGGACCCGCTGCGGCCACGTGTAAGTGAGGGGTGAGCGGCCTCGGGGGGCGAGACGCCTGTTGCCGGTGCCCGCCGGGCCACAGCGAAGCTGGCTGGGAGGAAGAAGGGGGCTAGTCTAGGTCAGTGGAGAGCATTAAGAGGTTTAACTTAGTAAAGCCGCGTTCAGCGAATAGTAGGAGCTCCTGCTGAAGGTGTGGCACTGTAAAACTTGGACCTGTCGGGTCTCGGCTGAGGGAAAATGCCTTGTCCGAAGGTGGCACAAGAATTGGGAGAAAGAGGGAGAGACAAATGGGCTACTTTTTGCGTCTAAGTCAAATCTGAACCCTGGGTCTCTGTTGGAGGTTAGTGGGTCAGTAGCCAGTCCGGTCCCGCTAGACGGTGCTCCGGGGCTAGCTAGGATGCTCGCGGTAGCTAGGCAGCCCAGCTCCGGGTCCGCGCTCGGTTCTGGGTCTACATGGAGTGCCGGTGTCTTCTGGATCGACAGGGGTAACTGTGTCTGTCCAGGGCTAAGCCCAACTAGACCCTGCAACTAGGAAGTGGCCGGCTGCGGCCAAGCGCAGTTCTCCAAGTAAACAGAGCTGGGCAGGCGCTGTGCCTCCCTCAGCCCCGAGACCCAGACGTGTAGCGTTTTGTTGGGGCTGCGCACGTGTCCTGAAACGCCCACAGCGCTTCCTCCTCTGTCGAAAACAACTGACCGAGCAAACCCCAACCCCACTTCCTCCTCCCTCCCACCCCTTCTGCGACTGCAGGTAAAGTTACCGTAGTAGTAGCGCCCAAGTTCTTGCCTTGCTACTTTGTTAAAGTTAGGCTGAAGTTTGGTAGTTTAAACAAAATACCTCCTTCTGGGAATTCAGTCTTTTTAAATGAAGCAAGAGACTGGAGGGTCAAGGTCTTCTAGCATTAAAGAGAAAAAAATGCTTAATAGGAAGTATGGGTTAAGTGGTTTCATTTTCAGATTACTTATTCCAGCAGAGCTTTATGTGAGTCCATTGTTCTGCATGATTTCTAATTCCTTAATGTGTAATCTAAGTGCATGTGAACATATATATACACATATATACACATCTTGCTTTAATGTTTATAAAGAACTTTACAAATATCCCCCTTAAACTTCACTGCAACCCTGGGACGTGGGTATTATTATTATCCCCTTTTACAGATGAGGAAATTGAGACAGATGGAGGTTAAGTGACTTGCTAAGGCAACTGTCTGAGGTCACATTTGAACTTGTGTCTACCTCACTCCCAGGCCTAGTGCTCTATCCACTGCGCCACCTAGCTGCCCAGACCAGAAATGCAGTTGCTTAGAATTTCTTGGCCTTTTGTAGGCTGTTTGATGGAAAATGGGCAGCTAGGTGGCTCAGTCGATGAAGCGCAGGGCCTGGAGTTCAAATGTGACTTCAAACATTTACTAATAACCCTGGACAAGTAACTTAACCCTGTTTCTCCGTCAGTTTCCTCATCTGCAAAATGATCTGGAGAAGGATATGGCAAATCACTCAAGTGTCTTTACTTAAAAAAAAATCCAAATGGGATAATGAGTCAGAAACCACTGAACAACAACAGCTATTAGTGGCAAGTACACTGGCTTTGGAGCCAGAGAATGTGGCTTCAACTCCCGGCTCTCTGCAACCTTGGGCAAATCACTTAATCTCACATTCTTCATCTGTAAAGTGAGGGGACTGGACTATTTGACCTTCTAAGGTCATTCTCTTCCAGCTCTAAGCCTACGATCTCTACTAGTGCTTAGATGCACACAACTCAGCAGTTGTGCAAAGTATGCTACTTGATTCCACAACCAAAACTCCACTATCACAATCAATCAGAAAGCATTAATTAAGGGCTTACTTTGTGCCAAGCACTTTGCTAAGCCCTGGGAATACAAAGAAGGATAAAAACATATGCTTTCCATGTGTTGTGGCTAGAGGGGTTTATGCAACCAACTTATCTTGCCACATGAAGGTCTCCAGATTGGATGGGAATGGGGATGGGGGGTAGGGGTGGGCTGTGTTCTAGTCCACCCCATGCCTAACAAGAATCCTCTCTTCAACATCTGGCCTTTTCTTGAAAACCTAGTGAGGAGAAGCCCCATTCCATTTTGGGAAAGCTCCAGTGGTTAGGAAGTCTTAACTTAGGTCAAGCCACAGTGGGATTTTTTTTTGCCACTCCCACCCATTGCTTCAGTAAATGACTGTATGAAGTTTTTTTTTTTTAATGAATCTAATGTCTCTTATTTTGTAATTTACTTTGTTAGCAGAGGCAAAGCTAGGTGAAGTCTAGGGGGAAAGGTGGTTACTAACTACCTAAAGATCGAGGAAGACTTCATGGAGTAGCTGGCATTTAAATTGGGCTTTAGACTATGGATAGCAGTTCACCTTGGGAAGAGGCAGGAGGAAAAGCATTCTAAGCTCAGGAAACAGCCTGAAAAAAAGATGTGAAGGTGGAAAATTGGAGGAGATTGTTGGGGAAGGCAGATTGATCTAATTTGGCCTATTATTGAGCTGGTAATATCTAAGCAAAGTTATGATATGATATAGATAAAGATGTGATGTAGAATTAAGTTACTTTTTAAAGGGCATGTTCCACAGAGTATTTAATTTGTAAACATTGAAGTATTTGAGATCTGTGCTCCCTCTTCCCTCCTCCCTCCTCCCACCTCCACATTATAAAAATAGGCTGAAAAGATTCCCAGGGTTTGGCCTATAGATGTAGTAAGAATCTTTTTCATGTTTGTATACTGTGTCATGGACATGTATTCCTGAGATACATACTAGAAGTGTAATGCTTTCAGATTGGGGGAGTGGTGGTGGTGGTAGTTTAAAATTGTATAGTATATCAAAAGTGTATTTATAGTGAAATGCCATCTTTAACCATAATGGAGGTATAACTATTTCCTGCTGCCAGTATTCGATTTGTGATGGGGAATTCTTCTTCACTAGGAGGGTGAAACTCATTTAGAAATCTTACCGAGTTACCTGAGGCTCTAAGACCCTCAAATGATATGCCCAAGATAACATCACTGGTAGTGTCTAAGGCCTTTAATTATAAGTAGCATTTATGTGACCCTTTATGATTTACAAAAAAATTTTTTACAAGTACCTTACTTTGTCCTTATAATAACCCTTGCAGGCAGGGGCTATTATTATCCCCATTTTAGAGATGAGAAAACTGAGGCAGACCTAGGTTGAGTGACTTGCCCAGGGTCACATAGCTAATAAATGTCTGAAGCCAGATTTGAACTAAAGTCTACCTGACTCCATATTTATCCAGTTTATCCACTAGTAGCCACAGATCTTACCTCACTTATTCTTGGGCAAACTTATGTATAAAAGAATAAGATAATGAGCAATAAAAGATAACTGGATTTGTTTTTTTTTAATGCTTTGAAATATATGTATATGCAAATGGGCCACGAGGCTTGGAGGTTTCCTTTTTGGACTGGACTGAGTAACTTGGAACTGCCCATTATTATCCTGGTTTTTTGAATGGTTAGATTGTGTAAAGCTTACCTTTGGCAGTATTTCTCTTTTGTTGATGGTGTTTCAGTTGAAAGGCACTTTCAGATTGCAAGGTTCTTGTTGATTCCTTTTACAAAATGTTAAACCTTTTTCTTTAGTTTTTCTCTTTGTTCTGTTTTGGTTGGGAGGAAGCCAAGCAACTGGAAAAAGTCATAAAACTAGCCATTACCACCAGCACAATTTTCCTTCCAATCAGCTTTCCCATTCTTTGTTTTGACAAATCTGTGCTCATTGTTCTGGTTGTGAACAGAATTTCCAAATCCCTCTTTTTGGCAAACTTATTTGGTTCCCTTCCACGTTCAAAATTTTTTCACCAGAATGAACAACTGCTTGTGTTGCCTAAACAAGGTGGTTTCGTGTTGAATTTAACTTAAAACAGAAAGTACGAAAGTGCAAATGAGACTTTTCCCCTTTCTTTTGTTAATCTTTTTTGTTATCCATCCAAATCCAAATCTGGTCGAAATTGGTTGTTACTCACTTGGGGTGCAAAGAGGAAATGGATGATAAATTACTGATGGTAGATCCCCAAGATGGCATTGAGGCAGTCCTTTGTTGTGATGAGGGCCTGTCCTAGCCTGCAGCTGCATTGTCTTGAGTTGTTTGAGGGAAGGAGTGGTGACCAGCACCCAGCTACCATACAGTTATGCTTCCTCAGGCTCATTCTTTGGCTGGAGAAGTTTGTCTTTAGTCCAGTGCTCCTCCTCTGACTCTGTGTGAACCTCAGTTGGCTTTAGATCCCCCACTCAAATTTTCCTGCATAGGCCCTGATCTAGTATATTGTGGAATTCTGACTTTGACCTTTGCACTTCTTCCTAGCTCCTCATGTAGTCCTCAGAATGGAGCATTTTGCTTGTTGACTTGCCCAGCACATCCAGGTCTCCTTCTGCTAAAAATAAAACATCTGATATATTTTTGATTTATTCTCCTAAAGCAAGCATAGAGAATGGCTATTCTGGGCCTGATTCTGCTCAATAAAGAGGAGATTGCTGATAAAGTGAAAATGATGAGAACACAGTGAAAATGAATGTGCTGTCCTAGGGTTATTGATAAAGAGGGCAAAGTTGAAAACAACCTAAATTTTAGGAGACAAGGTTTCAAAGAGTTCAGAGAAAAGGTAGGTAGGCTCTCATAGTCTGAGATACTTTAAAAAAAAAGTTGGATCAAGAAGGATGACGGGCTTTAAGAAAAAAAAATGGGGGGATACAGAGTTGGAAGGATTCTCAGAGGTACAGCTTGTATTTGAACAAGAACCCTTCTGAACTGCTCCCCCCCTCCTCCAACCCGTTGTTATCTAATTATTGCTTGTAGACTCTTAGTGAACTCATTACCAACTAAAGCAGCACATCCTACTTTGGAAGGGTTCTAATTTTTTTGGAAGTTTTTACTCCCATCCAGCCTGAATCTGCCTTTCTGCAACTTCCATCCATTGTTCCTAATTCTGCCCTCATGGAACCAAGCACAACTAGTTGAATTCCTCCTCTTTCTAGTACTTCTTCTCAAGGCTTCACTTCTCAAGGCTAAACATCCTCAGGTCATTTAATCTACCAGAACACACTCTTGATTCATACTGCTCTGACAGTCCACTAAAATCCTCAAGTCCTTTTCATGTGAATTTTTATCTACCCAAACTTCCATCTCATATCTTTGAAATGGATTTTTTTAGCTGAAATGTAGGACTTAATATTTATCTCTATTAAATTTTCATCATCACAAACTTGTCCCAAGGAAGAGAGATGAGCAGACACATTTCCCCTCATCCCTGTGCAAAGGTGGGAACATTATTGATATTGTCAGACTTTTTTCAATGTATTGCCCTATTTTGCCATTTTTTTTCTCTTTAGATTTTTTTATGGAAACATTAATAACCTCATTTTTTAGTTCAGCTGGGAGTATTAAGATATCAATAATTCACTGCTGAAACCCTTTCCGGATGTGCCTCCTTAGATGAAGTTAAGAACAAAAGGCAGTCTCTTAAGGAAATGGATTAAGGGTAGAAATTAATCCAGATATGAGAAAACATTGCTCCCACCACCTTCTGTAGCTACTAGATATCCAATGGTGTGGAGCATTACATATATTTTCAGATGGTTTTGGTATATTGATCAGCTTTGTAAAAAATTATTTTCTTCCCCTTTTTTAAAAAAAATTACTTATATAGAATAGCTCTCCGGGATAAAGGAAGGGGAGGAATTCTGGGAGAAATTTAGGCAGTGCAGAAACAAGAGACATCAATAAAATTTATGTTTAAAGTATAGAAAATGAAAAAAAATATTGTTTTCTTAATCCCCTAAAGTGGGCTATTTATTTATTTATCTAAGGAAAGTCTACTCTTTCCTCATCCTTTGAAGCCTATGGCACACCCTTCTCCATTCAGAAAGGATTATGATGTTGATATTAACTGATATATACTGATTATAGAAAGAAGTTGTCTGTCAGCCTTTGAGGCTAATGGTCCAGGTAGAAATGGGATAATGACAATTGGTGGGCAACTATTCTGAAATATTACCCTCTCTACTGTATTTTAACGTTGTGATTTTTCTTCTATGAGATTGCTATAAATATTACCTCAAACTCTCTTGATAGGAGGGACATATCCAAGAACATAAGACTATTACAGTTTGTTCAGCTCTCTTTTTTTCTTCCTAAGCTAGAAATGCTTAGATATTAAAATAATGATAAATTAAACAAATCCGTTTCTGACAGATTTGTGCCTAAAATGCAGAGCATGATATCAATGTTTTCTTCTTTTGATGATTATAAAGTCTGGATATCTGGAAGGGCGGGGGACTTGGGGAAATTTAGGTAATGTAAAAAAAAAAAATCAATAAAAATTTAGTAAAAAGAAAAAATATGGGGCAGCTAGGTAGCACAGTGGATAGAGCACTGGCCCTGAAATCAGGAGGATCTGAGTTCAAATTAGGCCTCAGACTGAGCATTTGACACTTACTAGCTGTGTGACCCTGGGCAAGTCACTTAACCCCAATTGCCTGTAAAAATAAATAAATAAATAAATAAAAGAAAAAATATCATCGTAGACTCAATCCATCCTTCTAGCCTGTTGAGATACTTTTGGATAGGGGTAGCTAGGTGGCACAGTAGATAGAGCACCAGCCCTGGATTCAGGAGGACCTGAGTTCAGACACGTAACACTTACTAGCTGTGTGACCCTGGGCAAGTCACTTAACCCCATTGCCTAGCCAAATTTAAAAAAAAAAAGAGAGATACTTTTGGATACCAGTTCTGTCATCCAATACGTTAGATACCCTATTCCATCTCATGTTGTTCACACATTTTATAAGCACATCATCTATTTCATCCAAATTATTAAAGGTATTGAGCAGCACAGGTCCAAGAAGAGATGCCTAAGGCACTCTGTTAAAGCTAGGACTCTGGCTTGACATTGATCTGTTAATCATTATTCCTTGGGTTTTGTAATTCAAATCAATTGACAAGCATTTATTAAATGCCTATTGTATACCAGGCACTATGGGTGGCTTAGCAGCCTGGACATAAATACAAAAATGAAACAATTCTTGCCCTCTAGGGGGTTATAGTGTAATGAGGAAAGACAAGTACATATACAGGTATTTACAAAATAGATACCAAATAATTTGGAGGAGTCAGCAAAAAATTTAGACAGTAGCACTTGAGTTGAGCCTTGAAGCTGAAGCCTTAAAGAGGGATGAACTGAGCTAGAGTCTAAGGAGAAGGGATGAGGACGAAAAGCATTATAGGTATGGGGAATAGCCAATGCGAAAGTACAGAGGTAGAATACAGAATATCATGTGTAAGGAATGATAAAAATGTCAATTTGGCTGGAAGAGTGTGTGTAAAGGGAAGTAATGGGTTATAAGGATGGAAGTTTGGTAAGGGTTTACATGTCAAGCATGTGAGTTTTTAATTGATCCTAGAGGTAATTAAAAAAAAATTGAACTTATGCAGTAGGGGAATGACATGGTCAAACCTGAACTTTGGGAAAATCATTTTGTGATTTCTGTGGAGGATGGATCTGAGACTTGACTCAGGGAGACCTAGTAGGAGGCTATTGTTAGAGCACAGATGAGAGGGGATAAGGATCTGAACTCGGGCCATGGCTATGTGAGTAGAGAAAAGTGAACAAATAGGAGAGATGTTATCAATAAATCATCAATATAATCATCAAATAAATAAGACAAGATTTGGCAACCCAATGGTTATAGGAGTTGTATGACAACATGGTTTCAAACCTTGGTGTGCAGATTTGGTGAGTTATAGTAGCAATCATCCCTTCTGTTCCTAAGTGCTTATGAGCTATCCCTTTAATAATGTGTTCTAGAATTTTGCCAGGAATTGTGTTGTCAAACTCAGTGGACCAGAGTTCAAAGAATCTACCTTTCAATTTTCAGAAATCCAGACAACAAGGAAAATGAACTTTAAAAATATCTATGTTGATCTTCCATTGCCAAAGATTAACCCAGTATGTAATTCCAAAAACAGTGTAGATCCTGTTTTTGTACAGGGTAGTTTAAGATGCATCATGCCATGCATTCTAAATTATGTATCTCTTATATAATAGTCTCCTGGACATTGAGTCAGGAGACACTAAAGAAATATATAGATAATATTTACTATCATCTATATATAATATAAAATGTAAATTATATATATGTACTTGTTATATAGCTAGAGCTATCTATCTATATGTATCTAAAACACTTTACAAACCTACCTTTAAAAAGGTTATGCAAATGTCAACTGTCATTCATGTGTGGATCTAGATTTTATATTCTTCTTGTAATATTCAATATTTAGTAATGTGATAAGATTTTCTATTCATTTATTCCTTGATTCTGTTAAGACTTCAGTAAGGGTTACTATTAAATATTAAATCTGGATAAACAATATTTCTTTAAAACATTCTTGATAGAGATGATTTTATCAGATTACTTTATGATTTGAGGTACAACTAATGAAAATAATTGTATTATCTCTTTCAGTCAGTCGGTCAATAAGCATTTATTAAGCACTTCCTATGGGCCAAGCACTGTACTAAGCACTGGGCATATAAATAAAAGCAAAAAGATAGGTCCTGCCTTCAAGAAGCTTATATTCTAATGGGGAAATTTTATTTATTTATTGTACTGTTATTGGTATTAGACGGTTACATTTTCTCATACCCAAAATAAGAACCCACAAAGTAAGGAGACATCTATCTATCTAATGTCTTAGGTGAAGAGAAGAGAGGGAAAAGTTGTCACAATGAAATAGCATTGGTGTTAAAGCTCTCCATTTGACTCTATTTCTTTTTGATCCCAGTCTGTGTCTACTCTTGGCTTTACATTCAAATTATACTTACAGTGAAGTCTGGGTGATGTCAGATGTCGCCATCAAAACAGAGCTGTTGGAAGGGGAAATTTTCTTCTTGGGAGTCTAAAATGCTATGTGAAGCTTTTAATTTGTGAGTCCAAGTTTTTGAAAAAAAAATAAAAAAGATGCTGTAATTGTGAAAACTTTGCCAAACCCTTTGAAGAAAGTGATATATTTTGCTTTGTTTGGGGGTAGATTCTGCCGTTCCTGTATTTCTACAAGCCTGAGGAACAGTAAGTGGACATGTCCTTATTGCCGGGCATATCTCCCTTCAGAAGGAGTTCCTGCAACTGATATAATGAAGAAAATGAAAGCAATCTACCAGAACTGCACAGAGTGTAACACTCAGGTATGTATCACTGACTAACTCCTAGCTAAGTACTTCCCTTGTGCCCTTTACATAACTCATTAGGTTTCCCCAGATCTCACTCTAACCTCCTTATTTCTGTTGAAGACACTACCATTCTTCCAGTTTTCCATGTAGGTCTTACCTCATCCTTATAACCTATGTCCAACTAGTTGCCAAGTCTTAATTCCACCTCCATAATGGATTCACATCTCCAATCACATGGCCATGACTTAAATTGCCAACCTCATTATCTCTTGCCTGGACTATTGCAATAATCTTCTAAATAATATCTCTGCTTCTGGTCTCTCCCATCTTCAGTCCATCCTCCACACAGCTGTGAAATCAATATTGTCAAAGCAGAGCTTTGATAATATCACTCCCCTCATCAAGAAAGGGCAATGGCTTCTTTTTGTTCTAGGAAATGACACACTCCTCTGTGTGTGGCAATTTAAAACTTTCCTCAGTCTGGCTTGATCTTATCTTTCCAGGCTGATTGCACATTACTCCCCTTCATTCTGCCTTCTAGTCAAAGTGGCCTATTTGCTCTTTCCCATACATGAATTCTGGCTCCTGCTTTCACTCTTTTGCACTAACATCTCAGACTTGGAATCTTTCTTTCCTAACTTCTGATGATTAGCCTACCTTCAAAGCTTAGCTCATGTTACCTCCTACCTCAGACCTTTCCGGATTCTCCCATTTGTTAGTGCTTTCCCTATCTCTCCCCTAAAACCATTTTGATGATAACATATGTATGTGTATGTATTTGTACACATATTATACATACCACACACACACATTTGTATTTATCAACTTATGTGTTATTTATCCAAGTAGAATATAAGCTTCTTGAGGCTGTGGACTGTTTAGCTTTGTGGCACAGTACTAGACACATATTTGTTTAATAAGTGTTAATTGAATTGAATACTTCTCAATTTCTCCTAACTGCCTGGATTAAAATTGAAATCACCTAGGCCAGATGAACTACACCCTCCAGTACTGATTGCCAAGTCACTGTCAGTGATCTGAGAGAAAAGGAAAAGAAATGTAGGATTAAGAAAGGGCAAATGTTTCAATTAAAAAAAAGAGAGATAGAGGATACAGTGTGCAATCCAAAAGCTAGTAAGTTTGACTGATGGTTTGGGAAGACCTAGAAAAGAAAGCAGTAACATAAAGAACAGGTGTGGCTTCATCAGGAGTAGGTCATGCCAGACTAACCTTATTTCTGTTTTTGACAGGATTATTAATTTGGTAGATCAGGAGTATGCTATAGATATTGTTTATCTAGATTTTAGCAAAGAATTTGGTAAGAATCACATTTTTCTTATGGAAAAAGTGGAGAGATGTGGGCTAGACCAGAGGTGTCAAACCTGTGGTCCTCCTGGACCCAGAACCAGATTAAAGTGTAATTGGGAAATTTTTAATAAAATAAATAAAAGTACAAAACAGTGTTAATTTGTGGTTTTCTAAATTAATATGCAACTCAGTGGCAGTTGTGTCCATTTGAGTTTGATACCATTGGGCTAGACAATCATGAAATGAGATGAATTTGGAATTGATTGTATAGACAGACTCAAAAAGTAGGTATTAATGATTCAGCATCAACTTAGCAATAGGTCTCTGATGGAAAGCCCCAGAGGTCCGTGCTTTTACCCTTTACTATTTAACATTTTTATCATTGGTTTAGATAAAGGCACAAATGGCATACTTAACAAATTTACAAATGCTGAGAGGAAAGCTAACACATTGGATGACAGCAAAGGTCCAAAAAGATCTTGACAAGCTGGAGCACTGTGCTGAGTCTAATAAGATGAAATTCAGTAAGATGAATTTAAAACCTTATGCTTGTGTTCAAAATATAAGCTTCACAAGTATAAAATGCAAGTAGCATAATTAGGCAACAGTTTGAAAAAGACCAGGAGGTTTTAGTGGACTACAAGCTCGCAGTGAGTCAGCAGTGTGATATTGCAACCAAAAAAACTTAATGTGATCTTGGGCTACATTATGAAAGACAGAGCTTCCAGGAATAAGAAGGTGTTGGTCCTGCTGTACTCTGTCCTAATAGACATATCTTATCTGCGGTATGGTGCCCACAACTGGGTACCATATTTAGGAAGGACGTTGATAAGCTGGAGAACATCCAGAGGAGGGCTATTAGAATGGTGAAGACCCTTGAGTCCCTGCCATATAGAACTAGAATGATGAGAGGGGGATTAGTTAACCTGGAAAAGAGAAGACTCAAGGCAGAGGAGGATAGCTATCTTCGAGTATGTGAAGGACTGCCATAGAAGAGCTAAAAGATTTGGTAGAAGTTATAAAGAGGAAAATTGGGGCTTAATGTTAGAAAAATTACACACTGCCGCTAAAGTGATTTTCCTGAATTACAGGACTGTCCATGTCATTTCTCAACTCAATAAACTCCAAAAGTTGTATATTTCCTGTAGGATCAAATATAAATTCTTCATTTTGACTTTTTAAACCCTTTACAACCTAACTCCAGCTTACATTTCCAGCCTTGTATGTGTGTTTATTCTATAGTCCAGCCAAACTGGCCTCCTTGCTATTCCTCACACATGATACTTCATCTCCAGCCTCCATGCCTTTGAACTGGCTCTTCCCCATTCTTGAAATACACTCCTTTGTAAGCTCCACCCCTTGTAATACCTCATTTACTTCAGAATTCAATTCAAGCACCATGTTCTTCTTGAAGCCCTTTCTGATTCTCCTACTATCCCCATCTACCCAGGAGTGTGCTGGAGCCAGCTTGAACTGCTTTAAATTCAACTGATTGTAAAATTATGAGCGTGAGCATTTATACTTTGGAAATCATCAAAATGCTGCAAGTCATGGCTTGATTTATTCTTTTGCTGATTATTTAGACTTAAAAAAATGATGGAATCAATGGGAATAATGCAGAATAAACTTAGAAATGTGTCATGAGTGCATTTTCCCTCCAGAGAGCCAGTTGTTAAACATTTACCAAAATGTCCTTGCCTCCCTCCCAACAAATGACCTTTTGTTTATTTTGTAAATATTCTGCATCTATTTATAGGCACAGGTTTTCACCACAGTTAACCTATAAACTCTTTAAGGTCTCACTTTTGTCTTTATATCCCTATGATACAGTGCTGGGCACATAGTATGGGGTTAATAAATGCTTTGATTGATAAAATATTTGATGATTGCCTCTATTTTTACATGTTATCTTACCAGATAGATTGTAAGCTTTTGAGGGCAGGGATGGTTTCATTTTTGTCTTTGTATCCCTGGCACCTAACACAGTGCCTGGCATACAGTAGTTGCTTAATAAATGCTTGTTGATTGTTAACACTTAGCTGTCCCAAATTGGAGTGCTTCTGGAGACAGTGGGTTTGCCTTCACTGAATGTCTTTGAGCAATAACCGAATAACTACTTTTAGATATATTGTAATTGGGACTCCCTTTCAGGATGAACTGGATGGCCACTGAGATCTGTACTACCTCTGAAATTCTGTGATTCTGTGAGCTTCCTCATTTTTTCTCCTCTGCTTTCCAACCATGAGAAGGTTTCCCAGTCTTGAAGAAAAACCTTCATTCGACCATGCTGTCTCTATATAATTTTCTCCTTCCTTTCACTCAACCTTAAGAAATTATTATAGACTTAAAATCTTAGATGAAACAGTTAGCATTTAGTAAGATAGAGCCAAATGAATTAAAAAACAAGCAAGCAAAAAACCAATGTTTGTCTTTATTTCATTTTGCAGGATCATAGATTTATTATTTTTTTAATATTTTTATTTCATTAGGTATTTCCCAATTACATATAGAAAAAATTTTAACTTTTGATTTAAAAAGATTTTTGAGTTTCAAATTTTCTCCCTCTCTCTTGCCCCTCCCCACTTCTTGAGAAAGCAAGCGATTTGATATTGATTATATAGGTAAAGTCATACAAAACATTTCCGTATTAGCCATGTTGCAAAAGAAAACACAATGAAAAAAGGGAGAAAAATAAAGTAAGTTTAAAAAGAAAGATTAATTCAATCTCCGTTCAGTGTTCACCAGTTCTCTGTCTGGAGGTGGATAGCCTTTTTCATCATGAGTCCTTTGGAATTGTCTTGGATCTTTGTTTTGGTGATCATAGATTTAGAAGTGGAAGGGATGTTAGAAGCAAACTAGTTCAATCCCAAGGAGATTAAGTGATTTACCCAAGCTCACACAGTCAATAAGGGTCAGAGCTGGGATTTCAACCCAAATCCTCTAATACCACATCCAGCATGCTTTCTACTATACCATTTTTATTCAGGCATCATCTGAGGTGTCTCTTTTCTTCCTCCCCATCACCCATCTCTTTCTTTTTCTCTCTTTTTATTTTTTTGCATAGTTCAGTGAAGCTTTTAATAACCACTTCTCCCTTGGCCTTTTTCCCATTGTCTCTTCCCTTAGCTGGATACATGTAGTGCACCTGGCCCTAACTATGGCCATCAGCCTGGACTCAGTCTTGGCCTCTCCCCTTTGCTGCTTTTGCTCCCTGTGCTTTAGAAAGTTTATCTGTTCTCATCACAGTGAGGTCTATCCTGCTGATATTCCATATCATCAAGGCCTCTGGAGCTCTGATGTCATTTCTCCAACCACTACCTGGACATTTCCAGTTGTATGTTGTCATTTCATGTCAAATGTAACATGTCTGAAACTAAATTTCTCATCTTCTTCCTCCAAACCATCTGTCTGTTTCAGCTCTTCCTTTTCAGACAGTGACACAAACAGTTCCTCAGCTAAAGAGGCTTGAATCCTCTGTCATCTTTTTCTTTTTTTCATCTTTTTCATTCTTTTTTTTTTTTTTTTGAGGCTATCAGGCTTAAGTCATTTGCTCAGGGTCACACAAGCTAGTAAGTGTCCGAGGCCACATTTGAACCAGGTCTTTCTGACTCCAGGACCAGTGCTGTATCCACTGTGCCACCTAGCTGCCCCAACCTTTGTCATCTTTGACTCTTCTTCTTATCATGCTGTTCCTCATACCTAGTCAGTGATGACTCTATCAATTTTTCCTTTGAAATGATTCTTATACTTTCCCTTCTGTGCTGTTCCTTTTTGGGGGTAGGGGTGAGTTCAGGTTCTTCTCCTTGCTTGGGATACCCTTCCTTCTCCTCACAGATTATTCAACTCTAGCCATCCTTCAAAGCCTAGTCCTAGCTTAAGTCACTCCTGCTCCAGGAAACCTTCCGTGACTTCAGCCCTCATTTGATTCTTGCTTCTCTTGTTTGTTTGAGTGGTGGTATAGCACTCATACTATGTATATCACATAATGTAGCTGTGACCTCATGGCAGCTATTGTGGACAGTTGTCTCAGGCTGTTGCTGTCAATCTTGTCCCCAAATAGATTATCAGGCCTTTAGGCATTATTAACTAGCACATCGGAGCACATAACAGATGCTCAATAGATATTGATGCTCAAATGAGTATTGTGAGCCCTAATTTTAAGTGCACAAGAGGAGTGGAGTTTATCTTGGTGATACAGAGTTTAAATTTAAAAGTGTGGTCTAATTTTATAACAGGAGAATTGTATGGTTGAGTGTTGAATGTTCTAAAATATATATCTGTTTCAAGGCAAGCAGATTCTCCTCTCTGTACCTCCCCTGCTTTTGTAGCTGTCTCTAAGATGGATATTGAGAAAGCTTAACTCTGTTTTGTCGTTATCATTTCTTTTTAATCCAGCCTTGTCCGGAAACTGCAACATCCTTTGACATCATGGATTTGGGGTTTGAGGTTTAACTTCTGTAGCTTTGATGAATCAGCCCATCCCTGTACCGCTGCTTTGGGTACAAAGCTTCCTTTGACTCAAGATGTTATCAGTACCTAATGAAACACTTATCCAAACTGATGTTATGTAGCAACACGTCCCTGATAGTTAGGATTGCTAAATTGATAACCGTAATAAAAAAAAATATTCCTTATTGTTGACTGGTGCAAATGTAATACACTAGCCATCTTTTGAGTATTATCTTAATGGAGTTATTATGGCATGTGTTGTGAATTCATATAATGTTAATGAGCATATAATAAACCCACCACATTCTGTCTTGCCCAGGACTGTACTCACAAGGTTTCTGTCCACTTACTACATTCCAAAATTTCCTTATTTTTAAAAATCCATTCTTGTATAATGAAATCAGAAAAAGTATAAAATGATTGCATAATTTATTAAACTTCAAGTGACATATGAACAGGTCAAAGTGATACATTGAGCATCAGGTTATTTTCATTTTTACGCAGAGTTTTCAAAATTTTGGTAGTACATTAACTCAGATTGTACTGTTACCATGAATACATTCTTTTAAAGACCTGGCCTCAGAGTAATTCACAGAGTGCAGTCAGTTCGTGGAATTGTAAAGGGCCATGGGGATAATTTAGTCCAGGGGTGAGGCACCTGCGGACTTGAGGCCACACATGGCCTTGTAGATCCTTAAGTGCAGCCATTTGATTGAATCCAAGTTTTTTCTGTAAAGGTGTCAGGTTCCCCACCCCTGATTTAGTCCAACACCTCATTTTGCAAAGGAAATTGAGGCTCAGATAGGACCTGAGACTCAAACCCATATCTCCTGATGCCAAAAGCATTGATTGTACTTTCTACTCTATTGTGTGGCTTCTTATGATGCAAAATGAAGACAGTCATTAACTGGGCAGAAAGTAAATAACTTGTAGGAAATTCCTTGCAAAAAATGGACTTATTTAAAATGCATTTTTTTTTAACATAGGTATGTCTCAGTGAAATGAGAGCTCATATAAGGAGTTGTCAGAAATATATAGAGAAATATGGACCTCTTCAAGAGCTTGGAGAAGTAACAAGGTAAAATGTTTCAGTGACATGAAGCTTATTAATGAATGTTAATTTATAAAGATTTTAATGAACTTAATTTATTGAATTTCAAATTTTATTTTTAAAATGTTACGGCAATTGGCATTCTGTTAAGTAAGCCTCACCTTCCTCATCCATGAAATGAAGGTAGTAATTCCTGTAGCGTTTTCTTCATTGGGCAGGTAGATGGCGCAGTGTGGATAGAGTGCCAGGCCTGGAGTCAGGAAGACTTCAGTTCAAATCTGCCCTTGGACCCTGAGTGAATCACTTAACCCTGTTTGCCTCAGTTTCCTCATCTGTAAAATGGAGAAGGAAATGGCAAACTACTCCAGTGTCTTTGCCAAGAAAACTCCAAAAAGAGGTCATGAAGAGTCAGGCATGACTGAAAACACCTGAACAACAAAATCTTCATGGGGTTGTTGACAGGTTCAATGAAATTATGCAAAGCAAAACTTAAGGAGTTATATGAATGTTGGGCATTATTACTAGCAAGTACCTGTAACATTTGCTATTAGTAATCATTTGGCTAATTTTGATGGGGAAGAGAAAGGAATAAGAATTTATATAGCACTTACTATGTATCAGGCACTGTGCTAAGTGCTCTACAAATATTACCTGATCACATCCTCACAGCAGTCTTACAAGGCAGGTGTTGTTATTATCCCCATTTTACAAGTCGAGGAAACAAGCAAGCCAAAGTGTCTGGGCTAAGGTCACACAGTAAGTATGTAAGGTCATATTTGAACTCAGGTCTTGCTGGCTTCAGGCCTACGCTGTATCCACTGCACCCTCTCGCTGTCAGTGTTCAGCATCTAACATTTTATAAAATCCCTTTTAGGAGTATAGAGATTGGATCTATTTCCCCCCCTCAGTTTATGCAAGAGGAAGATGTTACATTGAGGAAGAACCAGAAATAGAATGCAGAACTGAACCTTCTGACCAAACATTATTTTGACTGTATTTTGACCCAGAGTTTCATCTTGCAAATCATAGTTTAAAAATTCTTCTTTTCTTCTCCTAAAGTGCTTGTTTCCCTAGTCACTTCTCTTACATTTTGCTTCCATTTCATAGAAAAGGCTGGGAAGTGGTTGGTATCCTAGATGCCATATAGTAATCTTAATATTAGGTGGGTATTTATTCCTGTTGGAGCCTTTTCCCCTTCAGGCAGTTTTTTGGCAGTTGAGATGGCAATTAGCTTTAGTACAGTTTTCAATGAAAATCCATATCTTTACTCTGTTGATTAGAAGAGTGTTTTAGATCTGTCAGAATAATTGAAAACCCTGTACTCTTTCACCATCGAGGAAGTGGTACAAGCCATAAACCTTCCCTACATATTGTGCTTGGTTGAGAAGTCAGTGTTTGTGGTCATGAAGCAGTGAAGTCAGAACATTAACTCAGCTACTTTTTTGATCACACTTATACTACCTAGGGAATTCAGCTGAGTTCTGGTTTTCAGAAAACCTAAGCTAGAACACTGAGAAATTTAAAGAGTGATTATTTGCATTGCAATGGATACTTCCCTTTACAAAATTACTCGCCTTTGGGTTTATTTAAATAGCAAAAGCCTAGATTCAGTTCACAAAAATTTACTCTACATCTTTTCAGCAATATAACAGTCTTGTAAAAGAATGAATTTTGTGTGGGGCAGGGCATGGTAGCTGCCAGTTTTAGCATTCAGAAACTGTAGTAAATTGGATTTCACTTCTTAATGAATTAATAATAAACTAAATGGGCTTCTAGAATAAAAGTACATTTTGTCTGCATATCACCTTTGAAATACTATTAAAACAACAGGGAGATTGCTGAAAATAGACATGTTTTGAGAACAGTGTACTTTTGTAGAATAGAGAATCTGAAGTCTCTTGTTTTTCTCTCTATATATATTATTATTTATTTTATTTTTATTTTTTTGTCTAGGCAATTGGAGTTAAGTGACTTGCCCAGGGTCACACAGCTAGTAAATATCAAGTGTCTGAGGCTGGATTTGAACTCAGGTCCTCCTGACTCCAGGGCTGGTGCTCTATTCGCTGTGCCACCTAGCTGCTGCTGAAATTGCTTCTTGAGGAGGAGTTAGGGTTCCCTCTTTGGCGTCCGGTTTTGTGCTCTACTGCCATCTTGAATGTGGTCACCCCATATTCTTTACGCCTTGATGCATATTATTCATTATATATTTAAATAATGATGATATAAATTTAGTTTTCCATGTGAAGGAATAATCCAGAAATCATCAGGGAATATTTGGGTCAGGGAAAGGTAACTCAGCTAATAGTATTGGGTGGGGGGTGCATTGCTGGGTTTTGGGGAGATAATCCATGCAGAAATATGAATATAAAAATAAATCTATGTACAAATGCAAATGGTACTTTTCTTCTTGGAAGATTAAAATACTTTGACCACATCTCATTATATTCTGCTCAATATGCCTATGGAAAATTTAGGAAAGAAATTTTATTATGTCCATTATATAGATAGGGAAACTGATGCACATTAAAGTTTAAGTAATTGATCAATGGTAACATCAAATCAATGACAGGGCTGGGACTAGACCCCAGATCAACTGACTATGCCAGTGTACTTTGCTGTTTCTTATTAAGTCGCCAGTACATTATAGTTGTATTTATATCTGGTTCCAGATGCATGTGTCCATTTTGTGAGAAGGAGTTGGATGAAGATGGCTTGCTGAACCACTGTCTCACTTCTCACAGATCAGAAAGGAGGCCAGTGGTATGTTGTGTGGTTTTTTTTGGTGGTGGTTGTTCCTTTATCTGCTTATAATATCTAAACAGAGGACAGCTGTTAACAGATTCATTCATTAGGATGGTTTTTGCGGGTTTTTTTTTTTTTAAATTTTGGTGAGGGGTTGTCTATAAAAGATTCATTGGTGTGGGGAATTCTAAGTGCAGAAACACTATCCACTCATACAGATCAGCAGCTGCTGTGTCATTTATAATCTTAGACTCCTTCCTGAGGCAGTGTAAATGTAGGTAAATTCCCTGTGTTCTCAGAGCCAGTATATATCAGAGGCAAGATTTGAACCAGGGTCTTCCTGACTTTTTGATAGGCCCTCTGTCCCACCGTCCTACTGATTGTCACTTTTAATCTGTTGGCTTAAACAGGTTTCTGTGTGTACAATTACTGTCTGTACAGTCTTGTCCTGCATGAGCCCAGGCCTCTGTTAGGAGGAACTTCATTCTTATCCTGACTATAGTAAACTAAGAAAGGCTCAGTGCAAGTAGGTTATTTCAGTTGACAATTGACATACAGATGTGACCCAGATTAATTATTTGCTAATAGTTATTCTGTTTAATTGAAGACACAGTTCCTTTCAAAGGAACAAGTTTCTTTGTGGTTGAAGATGTAGCTAATCAAAAGGAGTATGATTATGTTACATTGTAAGAGCATATAGTGCAGATCTAACTTTCATATGCAAACATTCATCAAACTCTAATTTTTGCAGTCTGTTAATATAGGATCTAACATAGGGGCATAGGTAGCTCAGTGGTTAGAGTGCTGAGCCTGAAGTTAGGAAGACCCACGTTCAAATCTGGCCTCAGATCTGGGCAAATTACTTAACCTCTGTTTGTCTTAATCTACTGGAAAAGAAAATGGCGAACCACTTCTGTATCTTTGCCAAGAAAACCCCATGAACAATAAGGTCCATGGGGTCACAAAGAGTTGGACATGACTAAACAATGACAGAGTCTAAAACATTTTTATCTTGTCAAAAGACCTATATTGCATTTTTTTAAAGGAGCATATTTTGGCATTTTTTAACTCAGGGGTGACTTTTCTCCACATGAAGTTGGTCAGTCACAAATTTGTGCTCCATTTTCTTGACGAGTCATTTCTATGCTTGCTTCATAAAAAGACTTAATTATGATTTAACATATTTTGAAGAAGTTATACAGCTAGAAAAGTAAGTAGTTCTTAAATTTCCTTAGATACCATCTTACACCTATCAGATTGGCTAAAATGATAGATGTCCTTCAAATGAGAAATGGCTAAACAAGGTATGGTATATGATTGTGATGGAATACTACTCTGATATAGGAAATGATGAGCTGATTGATTTTAGAAAAACATGGAAAGACTTGGACCCTATGAAGGAAGATGCTGTCCACCTCCAGAGAAAGAAAAGAAATATGGTCTTGTGTGTGTGTGTATGTGTGTGTGTGTGTATGTGTGTGTGTTTGTGTTTAATTGTAGCCTTCTCTAATGCAGAGTGGGGAGGGGGAAGGGAGGAAAAAAATTAAAAGTGAACAGCAGAGAACAAAAAAAAACTTAGAAGGAAGCACAGAAAAGCTGGGTAGCTTTGAAAACAATGTGTAGTATTACATATTTTTTTTTTAAAGTAAACAGTTTGAAATGGAACTTTATGGTTGTATATTGAATCCTTTCATGTTCTGCTGTATATATGGAACTGTTCTCTTTTTTCTCTCATTTTGTATTTAAGTTTAAAGTTAATTTAAAATAAATTTCCTATGAGAGCTTCCAAAAACAAAATATGGTGGAAAAGGAGCTATAAATTTCTTATGTTATCAGATTTGCTGTCATGACTTCTCCATCTGTCAGAACACTCATAGACATTGGAGAGTTGAGTTGCCTTCTTTGAAGGAGACTATCATAGGAGAATTAATCTTTGAAAGCTTTATGGTGAAAGAGCATTCAGTTTCCTGCGCAGTATGGTAGCTGGGAACGAGGACTGCATTTGGAGTCATAGGAGATAGGTTCAAATCTTGCTTCTGCTGTTTTTAACTTCAACCTTGGGCAAATCTCTTTAACTCTTTAGGCCTCAGTTTCCTCATTTGTAGAATGAAGGGGTTATATTACATAAACTCTTAAGGTACTTTCCAAAGTTAGAGCTATGTATAATCCTATATCTGAAAGAATGTTGCTTAGTACATAATATATTCGAATAGTTGTGTTCAAAATTCATGGGGTTGGCTTGGAGGGTTAGTATTCAAATTATTGAAAGAAGCCAAAAACAGCTCTTGGAGGCTCATGGGATCTTAGGTACAGAGTTTGAAGAGACCATAGAGGCCACCCAGTCCAACCTGCTCATTTTACAGATGAGGAAACTGAGACATAAAGAAGTTAAATGATTTGCTCAGGGTCGCACAGCTAGTTAATATCCGAGGCAGAATTTGAACCCAGGTCCTTGTCTTCTGAGCCATGTGCTCCATCTACCACTCCAGATTACCTCAATTCAGATGGAATTGTAAAACTACCTTTGAGAAAAATTTGGTGTTAGGTGTTATTACAGTTTTAACTCCAAATATGTTTGTCAAGTTATATTAACATTTAGAGTTCACCTCTTTCCCGAGTGACTACAATAAGACATGGGCAGGTTTTGGAGGAGGGAATGTTAATTGGGAATCCTAATTCCGTTTCTAGGGAAGTTACAGTCGAGATATGGTTTTTAGAAGCAGATTGCAAGGAATTGAGAAGTGAATGAAATGACTCCAGAGTACTGAAAATGAAATCTGTTACCACCTTTGGGAGGAACAGTTGATGGTCTTAAGATGCAGAATGAGATGTAAATCTTTAGACATGGCCACTATGGGAATTTGTTTTGCTTGACTATATACATTTGATACAAGGATTTTGTATTAATTTTTTTCATTTGGGAAGAGTTGAAAGGAGAGGGAAATGGAGATAGGATTTCCCCTCACAGAAAGAGAAGGAAACAAAAAAGTCAGAAGGAATCACAGACAAGCAGGATAGCTTTGAAATTTATACTTAAAAAGAAGAGCAAGGTCTGATTTATAGAGACTTATGGGTTGAAATATGTGTATATGTATGTGTGTGTGAGTATTTATGTATGTATGTATGTATGTATAACCCTTTCCTGTGCATATATGTGTATTGAAATGCCCATTTTATTTTGTGTAGGTTAAGTATAGAAAAAAAATTGTGAGTGAAAGATGAAGTGGAAGCAATAACAATAATAATAACTAGCATTTATATAGGGTTTTAAGTCTTGCAAAGCATTTTATAAGTAATACCTCACTTTAACCTCAACACAACAACCCTGTAAGGTAGATGCTATTATTATCCTCATTTAACAGATGAAAGAAAGTGAGGCAGACAGATAGTAAGTGACTTAATTGCCCAGGGTCACACAGCTAGGAAACGTCAGGTCAGATTTGGACTTGGGTCTTCTTGACTCCAGCATTCTATCCACTGTGACACCTAGCTGTCTCTGATTGCAGTGGGTGTCGAACAATTTTTCTGGTTTCTTTTTAGAGTTTTATTGATGTCTTTTTACATCATGCTCATTTCTGAAAATATCTGTCCCCTATTCTGGAACCCATGTTATTATGGACTTTTAAAAAGTCACCCTTTGTTTCCTATCTCTTCGGTTAATAGAGAGAGGCGGTATGTTCTCATCTTTTCTTTTCTTTTTTTTTTCTTTTTTTTTTTCATCTTTTCTTTAGGGCCAAACTTGGTCATTATAATGTCATACAATTCGGTTTCATTTTATTGTTTTTCTATTTACATTGTTGTGGTCATCTTGCTTTCTTGATCCTGCTTAACTTTATTCTGCATCAGTTCATATGACTCTTCTGGTGAATCCTCTGGCATCTTTTCTAACAATATAATGATATTTCATTACATTCATGTACCACTATTTGGTTAGCCATTCTTCAGGCAGCAAATACCTACTTTGCTTCCAGTTCTTGACTGACACAAAGAGTTTCCATTCAACAGTTTTCAGGATATAAGGTAAAAACTCAAAGTTGTGTCCATTTGCTTCCCTGCATTAGTTATTTGGAACAATTTTTCATAGGATTGTTAATAGTTTGCAATTCTTTTTTGAAGAACTGTTCATATCCTTTGACGACATTTATTATGGAATGGCTTTTGGTCATATGGTTGTATTAGTTCTTAAATATCTTAGATATCAGACCTTAATTCAAAGACACTTGATGCTGAGATTTTTGGCTAATCAACAGTTTTTTTATCCTAGTTTTGAGCTTTCTATATTCCTTTCTCCTATATTATCATCTGAACCCTGTCTTTACAGACCACAGTTTTCATCATAAAAATCATGAGAAGGGATTCTGGACCACTGATAAAGAAGAACAGGGCTCGAAGTGCTAGATTTTTGTAATTATTTCTAGGTAAATCATCCATGTCCAGATTTCCCAAATAAATGGTCAAAAAAATTTTAGCGTCTATAATATATTGCCTACTCATGATGCCATTGATTTTATTCACTCATTTAAAAGGAGGAATGGCATCTTGAGGAATCTTAAAAGGATCCAGCATCAGAAAACAGAGAAGCTCTTGGGTTCCTACATAAAGATGGACCTGAGTTGGTACCTTGTCCTTGCCGAGAACTTGTTACACCTGACTTAAAGTCATGTACTTATTTTATATATATTTATAGATGCCAAGGAGCACTGTGGTTAATTTTTTCACCTTGTCTGTTTTGTTCCCTTTAGTTTCCATAGTTACTGCTACAATGATTTCTGGATTGGGTTTGCACAGAATAATTTTGCAGTAATAATGTAATATCATGTTGCAACCTGCTCATTCCTTGCCTTAATGGAAACCAATGCCATTTCTAGGTATGAAGAAAGGTGATTGTTAAAGCTAAACAGTCATGAGCAGTGTTGTAACTACATTCTTGTGTATTTTCAGTAAGCAGAGTTAATGCTTTCTTGACCCTGAAACCTTCATAGATGTCATAGAATTGCTGTTTTAGAATTTACTGAAGTGTTTATCAGTTAGGTCTGACAATTCCTTCTCTCCTACTCAGTAAACTCTAGTGACAGTCAATGATCTCTAGCCTCACACATGCATTCACCTTGTTATTTAAATAATCTGAGCCCTTACTACCTGTCTAGTTTTCTTATACATTACTCTCCCTCCATGCACTCTACAATCCAGCCATATGGCCTCGTTGCTGTTCCTCCCCAACACCCATCTGCTTGCCTTTGCATGGTCTATTCCTCATGCTTGGAATCTACTCTCTACTCACCTCTGCTTCTTGGAATCCCCAATTTAAAACTTTGCTCATGTACCACCTTCTCCATGAAGCTTTAGATGATCCCCTAGCTTCTAGTGCCTGCCTGCCCCAAACCACCTTGTATTTACTTTTCATGTATTCTATAATACAAGCAGCTAGGTGGTACAGTGGATAGAGTGCTGGGCCTCAGGTTAGGAAGACTCATCTTCATGCGTTCAAATCCAGCCTCAGACATTTATTAGCTGTGTGACTCTGGGTATGTATGTTTCATCTTTCTTCTCTTTCCACATAGGGTATCATACCGTTACCTGCCAATGTTCTGTCCAAAGGGAATGTAAATTTTAATCTGAAACGTTAAAAAATTTTTTTTCTCTTAAAGACTAGCCTTAACCCCAAATCACTCTGGTCCCGGACCAAGACCTACTGGGTCACTGTTCGGACCCTGATTGGCACAGAATGAACATAGGTAACAATTGTTTCTGTTTTGGCCAGAAATCCTGAGGGTCTTCCCTTCCTAGATCTTTTTTTTTTTTTTAAAGAGGGCATTGTAGGGGGCATCTAGGTGACTCAGTGGATAGAGCACCAGCACTGGATTCAGGAGGACCTGAGATCAAATCCAGCCTCAGACACATAACACTTACTAGCTGTGTGACCCTGGGCAAATCACTTAACCCCATTGCCTCACCAAAAAAAAAAAGAGGTCATTCTTTGCCTCATTTTTTATTAAACCTTAATCACTGAATGCATGCTGCCTCAGTCAAACTAAGGCTTGTTAAAGACCGAAGTCCCACACTGCATTCTGGGCCATCTCCAGTTGTCCTGATCCCTATCTGGCCATTGGACCCAGATGGCCCTGGAGGAGAGGGTGAGATTGATGATTATTATAATGCACAGCCCTCCCTCACTTAAATCCGATTCATTTGTATATCATGGCATCACCTCCCTGATGACGTGGTCCTCTTCAAGAATGAAGGGCAAAGAGCTAGTCATGCCCTGTCATCCACACCAAATTGACTTGAAAGTGAGGCATGACATTTGTTCAAAGGGGAAAAATTAAAGAACATGAACTCTTAATCAAACAAGATTTTAGTTGAATCTATTGTAAATGTTTTGGGCTATACAGATGATGACAACCCTAAAATCTTATTCTCCTACCATCTTTTCTAGAAGATTAGATCCTCAATCATCACCTGTCTTTCTTCAATTTTTGTTGTCTATCTACTGATTCCTTCCCTACTGTTTTCAAACATGGCCATCATCTCCACGCTTTAAAAAAAAAACTTTTAGGGGCAGGTAGGTGGTACAGTAGATAGAGCTCTGGCCTTGGAGTCAGGAGGACCTGGGTTCAAATCTAGCCTCAGACACTTGAAACTTACTAGCTGTATGACCTGGGCAAGTCACTTAACCCCAATTTCCTCACCAAAAAAAAATACCCTAAAAAAACTTTTAGTAGGTTCTACCATCCCCTCAAACTATCGTACCATATCTCACCTCTATTTCTCAGCCAGATTCCTTGAAAAAGTTATCTGCCAATTGCCTCCATTTCTTCTCTCACTCACTCCTCAATCATTTCCACCCTGGCTTCCAACCTTATCTCCCAACTGCAGCTGCTTTCTCCAGAGTTACTAATTATCTCTTAATTGCCAAATCTGGTGATTTGTTCTTAATCCTGATTCTTCTCAATCTATGTAATGTAGTATATGTATATACATATATATACATATTTCTCTGTGTGTGTATTATTATGTGGTTATATATATATATATATGATTAAATTATTTTCCAGTTATAAAGGGAAACACACACTTTGATCACAGCAGAGAAAAACTTTGGTGAGCATACACATCTTTCTATTTTATGCCTCTCCTGATGTGTATGATGAGAGAGGATTATTGTAATCTTGAATGATTTTTTGGTGTAAGAGCATTTAAGGCAGTAGCATCTTGGTATAATGGCTAAAGAATTGCACTTTGAGTTCAGAAGACCTGAGTTCAAATCCCATAATCCCACCTCAGACCCTTAAGAGTTGTGTGAACCCAGACAAATTATTTAATTTCCTTGTCTTGGTTTCTTTATTAATAAAATGAAATTAATAAAATAATAAGACCCACTTTACAGGGTTGTTGTAAAGATCAAAAGAGAAAATGTATGAGAAACACTTAGCAAACTTTAAGGTCCTATATAAATGTTGGCTAGCTACTAAATTTCCTTCTACTAAATCACGTGCTTTTTTTATAATTAATGAACAATAAGAACAATGGGATCTTGTTTTCTGTAAGCCTTTCAGTTAATTGCAAAATCTTAAAGATGCAGTCCATTGTTAATATCACTTGCAAAAGCCTGCTTGTTTCCTAAAATCCCTTCATGAAAGATACCTTTTATTCATATATAGCTGACTCACATAGTGATTTTGTATAGGTGGTAGAATAGACATATGGGTCAGTAGTTACTTATGTTTTCCCATTACCTATTTTTTATATTGGTAATGGTATTAATAATGGGGTTTTTTTTGTTCCTTCTGAATCTTCCCTCCTTCAGATAACTTGTATATCGATCCCTAAGGGCCTCCACAATTGTGTAGGAAAGATGCCTTGTCCCATGGGAACCTCAGTGGACCCAAAAAGTCAAGAGCACATGGAGACCTCAGAATAATAAATCTGAATTCACCAGGACCTAAAGCAGGGGTCTTAAACCTTTTTTGTGCCATGGACCCCTCTGGTAGTTTGCTGAAGCTTACTGAATAATGTTTTTTAAAATATCATATCCATGGGATTACAAAGGAAACCAATTATATTGAAATATAGTTGTCAAAATATTTTTTAAAACAAGTTCACGATCCCTAGCTTCTGTTGGCTAGTGGGTATCTCTGTGAAGCAGCCATCTCCCTTAGGGGACCCCTCCATTAGGGGGTTGCCTCCCTTAAGGGGCTGCAACTTCCCTTAAGGAGGAGACTGCTTGGTGTGTTACCCAGAATAATGCCTTTACTTGGGAAAAAAAGAAGTTCATGGACCCTACATTAAGAATGTGTGGCCTAAAATAAGAGTGGAAAGAAGGCGAAACAAGTTCATACATACCCAGTGGAGAAAAAGGAGAAAAAATAATAGACAAACGTAGTTGGAAATTCAGGTTCCTGAAGGGGAAAAAAAATAGCAAAATGAAAGGTTGTGACAACCTGAAAGAAAAGAGGAAAAAGAAGAGAAGAAACATAAAGAGAAAAACAGCAAAAAAAGAATGTCATGGAAATAAAAGGAAAAGAAGATAGGAAGAGAGGAGGAATAGAATAGGGAGGCAAGGAGACAAAAGGGAGTGGCAGAGAGGCAAGATGTACATAACATTTTTTTGAAGTACTGATCTAACCTACCAGAAATTTTGTATGCCCCCCCAAAAAAATTGGCTAGCAAATTTTAGTTTTATTCTTTTGCTGCCAGATGTTCAAAGGGAAGGCAACTTGAAGTAATATTAGTAACTTGAATTTAGGAAGTGTTTTAAGATTTGCAAAGTGTTTTTTTCTCCACAGTCCTCTGAGGTAAGTAATGGAAAGTTTATTATCCCTGTCTTATAGGACACCTACTTATTTTTGTTCTCTCTCCTTTTTTTTTTTTAGGCAACTGGGGTTAAGTGACTTGCCCAGGGTCACACAGCTAGTACGTGTCAAGTGTTTGGTCTGAGGCCAGATTTGAACTCAGGTCCTCCTGACTTCAGGGCCGGTGCTCTATCCACTGTGCCACCTAGCTGCTCCCTTATTTTTGTTTAGAACCAGAAACTCTTTCAGTTATATTATGTCCAGATATGAACTCTTAATTTTCTCTCCTCTCCGTCATCACCTGCTAACTGCCTGTGGTGGGGTAGATTAAGTATGACTTTTATTGAGGCATAAGTGAAATGGACATGCTGTTCTGATATCAAAAATCATAAATAAAGTGATCCCAAAATAGACTCAGAATTAAAGTACTTTTTGTTAGACAGTTTCAGATTTCTCTAGCCTAGCACAAATAGCTATCTCATTTGCCAATATTGTCTTCTCTGTTTATTTACAGTTCTGTCCACTTTGTCATTTTATACCTAATGGAGATTCAAGCAACACCAGTGACAGTTTGATCCGGCACCTGCAAATCAGACACACAATGTTTTATGATGAATTCATTGTAAGTAAACAACTGCATCCTTTTTTCCTTAAATTGTTATGGTAATTAAATCTTTATTTTTTTTCCCCCAAGTCAGACAAACAAAATTCAGGAAAGAAAATTATCTGCAGTCTTAGGAGCTAGTATTTGCTAAGACTTTATAAAAACATACTTCATCCATTTCAAATATCCCCAAATAATTTAGGTGGGCAAGAGCTACCCCCCCCTTTTTTTTTTTTAAAGTTTGCAAAGAGGATTTGCTGTTCTCATCTGAGCCTCAGCTCTGTGAGTTAGGTACTCCAAGTACCTAAGAGCAGCTAGGTAGCACGGTGAATGATACGATGTTTGACTTGGAGTCAGGAAGATCTAAATTCAAATTATGCCATAGACACTTAGTAGCTGTGGGACACTGGACAATTCAGTTAACCTCTTTAAACTTCAGTTTCCTCATATGTAAAATGGGAATATTCATAGCATCTACTTCACAAAGTTGTTGTGGGGATGTTTTGTATACTTTAAATCTAAATGTAAATGCTAGTTATCATTTTTGTAAATATTATTTTCCCATCTTATTTTTCTAGTCCCCTCATTTTTTAGTTAAAGTTAAATAAGTGTATTAATTCTTCTAAAATATTTCTTTCACTTTCTAATGATTTCCCACTTTTCCTTTTCCAATAGAACTTTCCCTTACAACAAAGTATATGTAAACAAAATAAATCAACCTTGGTCATGCCTAACAATATACTATATAGCTCATTCTATAGCCCACCACTTCCCTGGCGAGGGGAGGAAAACCTGTTTCGCTAACAGTTCACTAAAGTCAGAATTAGTCCCTTCATTCCTCAACTGTTGTTTTCCTTTGTATTGTTGTGGTCACTGTGTAAATTATTCTTCTAGTTTTGCTCGCTTCACTCTGTATCAGTTCATACCAAACCTTCCCAAGTTTCCCTGAATTCTTTATATTTTTAACTGCATGATAATGTTCCATTAAACTAACATATGTTAATTTGTTCAGCAATTTTCCAATCGGTGGGCACCAGCTTTGTTTCCAACTCTTCACTTATCATGAAAAATGCTGCTACAAATATTTTTGTATTTGTGAAACTGGGGTTTCTTCTGATTGGTCACTCTGCTAATTCAGATCATAATCCTTCTGAGCTTTATCATGACTTCATTAGATGCAATGACAAAAAGAATTCATCAGTAGTTGATGAACTTTCTGATTCTAAGAGTATAAGATGTATACTACATCACTAAGTCAGCATCTGTAGCCTTTCTGGTAGGAACCTCCAGAACTTGTACTGTTCTGGTAAACCTTGGAATAAATCAAGGTTATTTGCATGTCAAGATTAGTTATGAATGGGACTTTCATGGAAATATAGAAATATAATGTTAAGCAAAATGATTAGTTCTATTGGACAGTGGTTGTTCTCCAAAGTAGGGGAGACAAGCCCTTTCCAATCTAGATAAAATTAGGGGTGAAAATAATTCACTATATAACAGAATCATATTTTAAAAAGAGAGAAAGATATATGTGTGTGTGTGTGTATATTTATTTATTTATATATATATGTATGTATGTATGTATGGGGGATGGGTAAGTAGGGCATTAGATAGAGAGATAGAGTGCTAGATCTAAAGTCAGGAACACCTGAGTTCAAATGTGGCCTCAGACAATAGCAGTGTGACCTTGAGCAAGTCATATAACTCTATTTGCATCAGTTTCCTCATCTGTAAAATGACCTAGAGAGGGAAAGGGAAAACTACTCCAGTTATCTTTGCCAAGAAAACACCAAATTGGGGTCACAAAGAGTCAGACGCAACTGAAAATGACAACAACAGCAACCCCACAATATGCATCTTCTTTTTTAATGATGATATAATTCTATTTTCTTATCAAATTAAAGTCAGAGTAATGGTTATCAAGTGTAGTGAGGTAGCTTATTGTGTTATTCTAGTTGTTTGATGTTATAATAAAGGTAACTTTATCTGCTATGCATGAGCCTAGCGTTTTGTCCCTTACCTTAACGGAACACAAATTGGTTTCATTTCATCTCTTATAGTTGCAAACATCCAATGTACTAGGATTGAGGTGATAGAACCCAAACTAGTTATAAATACAATTCCATACTCTTTAGGTAGAAATGTATATAGTTTTCTTCATCAGTAATGGAAATAAGCACAAAAAGTAAGTAGGGTCTCTCATTCTGCCTAGACACATATAATATTGTGTGTAGTTTATATATGAAGAAAACACTTTTAGCAGAATTAATATATTTAGGTAGAAAAATCAGTTTGATTTTCCCTTAAATATAGGAAATAATAATAACTTGTGCATGTATGCACCTGTATATAATATAGCACCTACTCTGTGCTAGACAGTGTACTAAGTACTTTACAAATCTTAACTCATTTGATCCTCACAGCAACCCAGAGAGGTAGTCACTATTATTATCACCCTCATTTTACTGTTGAGGTAACTGGGGCAAAAATAGTTTAAGTGACTTGTCCAATGTCACACATCTAGTAGTTGTCTGAGATTTTAACTCTGGTCTTCCTGACTCTAAACCCAGATTTCTATCCACTGTACCACATAGCTGTTAGGAGAGTACTCAAAGTAGATTTACATATAATTTTTGAAAAGAAAACGTCATTGTAAAATCTATCCTCATAAAATCTCTAAGTTAAAAATTTGATTATTGCTCCCTTAACATTGTCATTTTAGAGTTTTATCTTTTTCTAGGCTTTCAGATCTTCTTATTATAATTACCCATATATTTTGCAAAAGGAATGAACAACAAGGATGAGATATGGAAGTGTAGTATACCCAAATCTTAGGAAGGGATTAAATGGAAAGGCCTAGGATTACTGAAAGAAGTGTGTAATATAAGAGAAATTGAACAAGGCAAATAATTTGTCTCTATGGGATTGCTGGGTAAACCATAAGGCCCACTTCATTTTGGCACAGAATGCTACAAGGCTGGAATATGGGTAAGCTCCAGGTAGTCTCTTTTGTTCCATACAAAGTCAAGAATGTGTGTGTGTGTGTGTGTGTGTGTGTGTGTGTGTGTAGGTGTATGTATATATATATATGCATGTGTGTGTATATATGTATATATACACACATGTATTTGTGTAAATATATATGTACATATATATATATATATACATATTTATTACACTTACACACATTCTTCTTTGTTTTTTAACCAGAGAAGTAGCAATGGTATAATGTTTTGAGGACTAGCCTTGGAGTTAAGAAGACCTGGGTTCAAACCCTACTCTGATACATATCAGCTTTTTAATCATGGGCAAGTCATTTAACTTCTAGTGAAGAGTCAACTGTCTAAGACTATGAGTTATTGAGGAGCTGCTGGTTCACATGGGTGGGAGGAGTTTCCAGACTAGTGAAGCCAAAGACTGAGACCCAAAACATTATTTTGTGTTTTCCCTTGTGGATTTCAGTTGAAGTCTTTTGGCAGCTGATGGACTATAGACTTCAGTTTGGAGATCACTGACTTAATAGGATTCAGTTCCAATTCTGACTCATAATGGGGCATATGCACAGCTTGGGAGATTGTTTTCTTTTCAAGGTGTTGACATTAAGGCACCTCAAAATAGCATTCAGTAGTACAACTGAGAGCCAGCAAATCATATTCCAACTTCTGCTTGATCCCATTGATTTGATTTGGTTCATGTTTGTAGGTGGAACCTAGTAAGGTCTTGTTGGCTGCTAATTGGTTTGATAATGATTATGCCTGTCACTCTGAATTGATAGTACTCACAAGGCAGATTGGATGAATTTAGAATTAAAAGACAAAGCTATTTAGAAAAAAAACAGTACCTATCATTTTGCTTATCTAAAAGTATTTTTTTCTCTATTTCAGGATTTTAATATATTAGAGGAAGCTCTGATCCGAAGAGTCCTGGACCGGTCGCTTTTAGAATATATGAATCATTCAAATAGCATTTAATTCTGCCAGTAGGAGGAAAAGTTTTCTATGGATTCCTTTGCACAGTATACTAAGATGCTGCTTTAACAATTAAAGGGAAATCTTTAGCCTTTAAAAAAAAGCACAGATGTAACAAACCTTTAATGTTTGTATGTGTCTGTTATTGTGTTTATCTGGAAATTTAAAAACCGCTATCCCTTTGGTGATTTATATCCATATTCTCCTGTTGAGATTTTCTGATACTTAGTAGTAACAATTATCTATATCACCCAGGAGGTTTAGGGTGGGTACCAGTAGCGAGCATGCTTGAGGGAGGAGTTCTTGTTAGGAGGTCAGACAGATTTTGGGGGAGGGATAGTTCCATAGATGAATAATAAACTACAACACTGACATGATAAACATCAGGTTTCTTTATATAAGAAAATAGAATATGAATCAACAACTTGTTGATATTTAAGAAGAACTTGGAAATAGTTTCCATTCTTAATATTTAGCTTCAAAAATACTATTATAAATATATAATTTGTTGGAAGTAAAGAAAGGAAATATTGTGGTAATTGATAATATCCCTTTTACTAAGTTGTATACTGTTACTTAGTACTGTAACAAATACTGTAATAGGAATGTATTCTTAATGCTTTCATTTTAAAAATATATCTACCAGAAGCAAAATATTTTTCAAATATTGGCAGTTAATTTTAATTATTATTAAGAGATTTCTATAATGTAAATAAGTTTCAAAATATTATGGCCTGATATTTGACATGTAAAAACAACCTGTTTGACCATAGAATTTTTTTGATGCAAAACTCTTAAGGGTTGATTTTTCAACTAAAATGGTATATTGAACTATGAAGACAATCCTTTCAATCCCTGAGGGTAAAATTTTATTCAGCTAAGTTTCAGTTCAGTGATTCTAATCAGGAATGGACTCTTCTGTTTATTCCTTCTGTATGAGGGCTAATTATAATATGGAAACTTAAAGAAAGAAGAAAGGACTCTCATTTCTTTAGAGTCCTGGTGACTACTCTCCCATCATTTTTAGATCTAATACATATTTGAAAATTTTGCAGGAGTATATAGGAACTGAAGAATATAGAGACATGAAATTCGGGAAATTCAAAATCTTCATTTTGGGAAATTAATTTTTCTTTACTAAAGTGCCTAGTTGAGTTTTACAACCTCTGCCTTTCCTTTTCTGTAGAAATCTTATTAAGATAGACTGTAGAAGGAAAAGAGAGGATTCTGAGTCATCCAAAACTGGATAATTAGTTTGAAATCTAATTAGCTTAGAAGAAAACTTGGAGATGATCCAGTTAAACCCTCATTTTTACACAACAGGAAATAGACACAGAAAAGTGACATGACCAGCCTAAGGTTATGTAGCTCATTAACTTTCTATTATATCACTCTAAGTAAGAAAGAAAAGATCAGTATTACCTAGTATTGACTAGTCTACTCTCTAAGCTTTAAGTTTTTGCATCTATAAAATGGGGGTAAATAATACCTTCCCTGCCTACCTCATAAACCATTAGGAGGATCAAATGAAAGGAGGCATGTGAAGGTGCTATAAAATGTAAAGCACTATACCATTGCAAACTGTCTTTAATTCAGACTACTGGTGAGGTCATCTTCAGATTTCACAAAAATGTTAAGCTCAAATTTTTAATAACATGAAAGTTTTAAAAAAAAGACAACTTTATAATGTAAGCAATATATTTAAGCTTAAATATATTGTTTTAAAGCCTCCCACATCTAAATTCTTCCTCAGATCCCCTTTTGTAATGTTTTTTCCATTGTGATCACAGATTAGGAACTGTTTATCAATGAACATTCTGTGTTATGTGAACTCTGATTTAGCAAAGTCCAAACTTCTAGAATTTTACGCCAAAATAATTACAAAGGGGTGATTTGTTAAGTCAGTATTAAAGTGACTTAAAAGATAAGAACAACAACAAAAAATGTCCACTTGTCAGCTCAGTATTCTTCCAGCTGTCCAGTGATGCAGTCCAGAAGAGAAAATACTTGTGTTTCTTTTAAGAATCAAATTATCCCACCCCTATGTGAAAGCTTTGGATGGGATAAATGTTCTCTGAGATTATGGGTTGGAGATATAGGTTGAGTGTGAATGAGTGATAGAGACAGGTCTAGAATTTCAGCTTCCCAGGCCTTGTCTAGGTCTACAGAGTCACACTACTCTGATGTAAGTGAAGCTTACCATCGTAGATTCATGAAGCAAGTAAGCTTATTGTTATTGAAGCTAATGAAAGGTGATAACAATGTGGTTTGTGTCCATAAAGATAGAGGTCCTAAGATGTCTTAAGAAACCCACTCTTGTTTCATTCCTCAACAACAAAATCTGTAATTGTCAGAATTAAAAAGTTAACAATTATTGATTTTCTTTTGTAAAGATGTCTTATTATGAGAAACAAAGGATGGCAGGACCATTGCTTTTGTTTAAAGTGTCTATTCATAAATGCTGACCTTCAATAAATGGTCTTCCTAAACCTACCCTGATTTTGTGTTCTCATTCAGAAACACTTACAACGCTGTAACCCAAGGTGATCACAGAGACATTTCATACATAATAGCTCAGTGGACAAGGGTGGGATGGAAATGAACAGTTTGTAAAGAATGAGCTCTGTCATCTTACCAATGTTTGTTGCTCTGTTACATGTAGCTATCAAGATTTTCCCCTCACCTCTGCAATCTCTCAAGACTTCCCAATAGAATCTGGGATAACAGCTGTTACTGCCAACCTCACATCTTTCTCTTTGCTGTTTGGTACCCTAAAAAAGGGAAATATATTTTTCCTCTTTCCCCTAGAATATCTTCATGTTGTTTGTCCTTCATTCTCAAAGACTAGAGACTCAGTTTTCATCTGCTGTTACCAGCCTCAAAACTACTTAGAGAAAGAGAGCCTTGAAGAGCCTATGCTCTAGAAAGTTAATAAGCATTTGTTAAGTTTCTGCTATGTACCAGGGCATTATTTTATTATAATTACATAACATTCAAGTTTCCAAACAATTCCTCTCCATTTACATTGTTGAAGTCATGTATATGTATTTTTTGCTCTGTTCTGCATCAGTTCATATAAGTCTTCTCATGCTTCTCTGAATTCTCCAAATTCATTGCTTCTTATAGAAACACAATATTCCATTATATTCATGTACTAAAATTTGTTTTATTATTCCCCATCCGATGAGCACCTGCTTTGTAAGTTCTATGCAACCCCAGAAATGAGCATATCTTTAAGATACTTGCAGTGCTGTTCTGCATACATTATCTCATTTGATCCTATTTGATTTGATTTGATTTGATTTTCCCACTACACTGTGAAATGAATGCTTTTATTATTCTCATTTTAAAGCTGAGGAAACTACTTGTATGGTATATATTTAGTTTCCACATTTTTTCATCATACATAATTCTAATAAGAGAAATTATTATTTTTCTCTTATACTAATAACCAAATTAGGATTGAGGTTTTTTCCCTTTCTATTTTCCTCATTCAGGGACCAGTCTTTGTAGGTCAGTCTCTGACTGACTGGGCTCTCATTGAGATTGGTCTAGTCCTCCAAGAATATTCTCCTCAATCTTGGGCAGGACCCCACCCATCTAGGAAAGTTTATTTCTGATTAAAGTGTAAAGAGGATCTAATCTAGGTGAAGTGCAGCCTTAAAAGCTCACACCCTTGAAACCTCACCCTCTCCCAACCTTTGTTCACTAGAGTGGTCTGGGTGGAGATGGATTCTTTCTTCTTAGGTTCTTAGAGGTACTGGGAGAACTGGAGGCTTGAGTCTTGTGATCAAGTCACCACCTCAGCAGAAGTAGCTGAAGACTTTTAGTCCACCCCCACGTTAGAAAAGGGCCACCCATCCACTGATAGTTCATCAGTCAGGGTTGATCTCCCCTGTCAAAGGCACCCACTTTTCCAAAGGTATTTAAACATTTAATGATCTCCATGGTCTTTCTCTTTGGTTATCAAAAGAGATCACTGACCATCAATTTATTATTTGATAGTGTAATAAGTTGATTATTAGTTACACAGAAGCTCTGTCTTTCAGGCTTTTCACTTGTCTTGCTACTGTGAACATTTTTGGTCATACAGGATTTTTCTCGATGTCAATAACCTCCTAGCAATTGCTTTATCTTCAGAGATTAGAAAATAGGTCCAGATAAAGTCAGTAGCCTAAAAGAACATGTCTAGTAAGTCAATAACAGGGATTTGAGCCCAGATCTTTTGGCTACAGATACGGAGTCCTTTCTGTACCAGTTCAGTTCTGATTTTGTCAATACCAATTAATATATAAAGGGGTAGGTCCCTAGTAGCTTCAGGGATAAATCTTTCAGTGGAAGCCAATCTTGTTTAACTTCCTGTTTAGGAACAGGAAGGAAGTTCTCCGCCTTAGTATCATCATTTCTCTCAGGTCAGTTTCTGTCTTTCTGGACTAGAATTTAACCCTGAAACTCCCCTCAACCACTGAACTTGCTTACCCTGAAATGTCAATCTGCCTTGCTGGCCCCTTTTATCCAGTGAACCTACTAGATGATACAGTAAATAGAAAGCTGGACCTGAAGTCAGGAAGACCTGAGTTCATATCTAACCTCAGATACTTGCTATGTGACCCTGGGCAAGTCACTTTGCCTCTATTTACTTCAGTTTCCTCAGCTGTAAAATGGGATTAATAACAGCACCCACCTCCCAGGGTTGTTGTGAGGATCAAATGAGATAATAATTGTAAAGCACTTAACACAATGCCTGGCACATAGTAGACACTTCATAAATGCTTGTTTCATTCTTTTTATTGGTTCTTCCTAGGGTCCTTATTTTGGGGAGATGTCCAGGACCTCCAACCTGCATTCCCTTTTGATTTTTATGGACATCGATATCATTCTGATCCTCTCCCCAAATACCTTCGTACAGTCCCTTCTATGTACTTGTCTTTCCCCATTAGAACACAAAACTGCTTGAGTGAAGAAATTCTTTTTTTTCCCTTATATTTGTAAACCTAGCGCTTAGCACAGCGCCTAAAACAGTATATGCTTAACAAATGCTCATTGGCCTTGCTATGTCCAATTGTTGTTCAGTTGTTTTCAGGCGTGTTAGACTCTTTGTGACCTCATTTGGGGTTTTCTTGGCAAAGACACTGGAGTGATTTACCATGTCCTTCTCCAGCTCATTTTACAGATGAGGAAACTGAGGCAAATAATTTAAATGATTTGCCCAGGGTCACAAAGCTAAGATAGTCAGTGTCTTGAGGCCAGATTTGAACTTAGGAAAATGAGTCTTCCTGTCTCCAGCCCCAGCATTCTATCACACTACCTAACTGCACCCAATACCTTAGTATTATGCTATTTAATGTTTGTTTGTTTTTTTAATTTTGTGTGTTTATGTGTATATACCTATATATACACATATATGTATACATATACATCTATTATTTAATATTAAGGAATTTCATAGATACTACATTCCTTTTCTAACATTGCTAAAAGTTGGAAAGGCAAATAGAGTAAGATAAAATCATTTCTTCCTCCATCCTCATCCCACAATACTCTGTTCCACTCAATAAAATGAGGGGAGGAGAAAGAAGATATTCTCTATCCTTTTATTACTGGCAAAGTATCTCCTCTCTGAGCTCATGAGGTTGGTAACTGTTGCCAAATATGTACTTTCCACAATACAGAAATTCTAGAGGTAAAAACTTAGGTTTTATTTTTATGTTACAACATGGGTTCAGGCCTCAGAGAAAATCTGAGCAATCATGAGAATTCTGACAATGCTACTGATAGGCAAAATTATGTCAGAATGACAGAAAAATAATTCTTTTTCATATTACAATCTTGTACATTTCTTTTAGGCCATAATTTTTAATTAATTTATTTTTAGTTTTCAACATTCATTTTTAAAAGATTTTGAATTCTCAGTTTTCTCTCTCTCTCCCCACCTCCCCAAGACAGCATGCAATCTAATATAGCTTATACATGTACAATCATATTAAACATATTTCCACATTAGTCATGTTGTGAAAGAAGAATCAGAACAAAGGGAAAAACCACAAGAAAGAAAAAAAAAGGGAGAGAAAATAGTGTGTTTCCATCTGCATTCACACTCCATAGTTCTTTCTCTGTATATGGATAATATTTTTCATCATGATTCTTTTGGAATTGTCTTAGATCATTGCATTGCTCAAAAGAGCTAAGTCTATCAAAGTTGGTCATCACACTATGTAGCTGTTACTGTGTACAAAGTTCTCTTGGTTCTGCTCACTTCACTCAACATCAGTTCATGGAAGTCTTTCCAGGTTTTTCTGAAATCTGCCTGCTCATCATTTCTTATAACACAATAGTATTCCATCATAATCACTTACCACAACTTGTCCAGCCATTCCCTAATTGTTGGGCATTCTCTCAATTTCCAATTCTTTGCCACCACAAAAAGAGTTGCTATAAATATTTTTTGTACATGTGGATCCTTTTCACTTTTTTTATGATCTCTTTGGGATACAGACCAAGTAATGGTATTGCTGGATCAAAGGCAATGCACAGTTTTATAGGCCTTTGGGCATAGTTCCAAATGGCTTTCCAGAATGGTTGGATCAGTTCACAACTCCACCAGCAATGCATCAGTGTTCCAGTGTTCCCACATCTTCTCCAACATTTATCATTTTCCTGTTTGGTCATGTTAGCCAATCTGATAGATGTGATGTGGTAGCTCAGAATTGTTTTGATTTGCATTTCTCCAATCAATAGTGATTTAGAACATTTTTTCATATGACTACAGATAACTTTAATTTCTTCCTCTGAAAATTGTCTTGTTCATATCCTTTGACCATTTATCAATTGGGGAATGACTTGTGTTCTTATAAATTTGACTCAGTTCTCTATATCTTTTAGAAATGAGGCCTACATCAGAGACACTGGTTATAAAAATTGTTTCCCAGCTTTCTGCCTAGTTTCTTAAGCCATAAAAATTAAAGAGAAGATAGATCCATAATCTGATACTTCCTAGACCATCAGGCCTATACTAGAGAAAATGTTCTGTTCAGCAGCATATGAATAGGAAGAAAGGCTGCAGATGGCAGGATTAATTCAAGATTAGGGTTTAGCAAAACATCCTACAAATAAAAACAAGGGTGGAAGTCCTCTAGTTAGCTTCCTACAGATCAGCAAGTGAATTTATAATCTACAGTTCACAACTCTGAGGCCTACTATCTGAAGAATCACCACCCCTTTGGAATCATATCAAACGGGTTAATACTGGATTAGAATAAAATAGGGGTCCAATAAAACAGGGGTCTAATTAATCATCTATCAAACAACTGAGGACCTTTACTCATATTTCACTGAAATCATCTTCCTCTGGTTTTCTTCCCTTTAGGGAAAACGGGGATTTAGATCCAGGCATTTGAGTACTCTGTGTATTTTTCCCTTTGGGAGAAAGAGAGATCTGAATTCCCCAAAGAGAGAATCTGCCTCAGTTTATATTACAAAATTGTTTGTATGTTATCTCTCCCATTAGAATGTGAACTCCTTGAGGGCAGGGATTGAGTTTTTGCCTCCCTGGGCATCAGATTTCTCATTTGTAAAATAAGAGCTTTGAACTAGATTGTTGAAAGGGAAATTCTGCATTTGGACTTTCACTCAGATTACCTAGGTCAAAGTCCAGACAAAGAGAATTAAAAAGATTTTATTATAAGTACCTCAAGGTAGCAAGACATAGACTGGCTGGGGACCACTTTTATAGAAATAACTTTAAGATAATGCAGATTGGTCCACCTCTGCAAAAGAGGTGGTGCCCTTAAATCTCAATTCCTCCCCAAGGTCCCAAGAACTCAACAATTTGTTAGTATGGGTACTGACAAAGAGCAGGTGATACAAAAACTACAGACTTGGTGTATCCTTCTCCACCAAAGTCTCCCCCAACACTGATAAGCAGGGCTGGGAACAATGCGGAACTGACTCAACATAACTTTCAACAAAGATGATTTTTCTAAGGTCCTTTTTACTAAGATTTTATTTCTTTTTTGTTTGTTTTTTCTCTATTTTATTTTTTTAATTAATTTATTTTGATTTATCAACAATCACTTCCATATGCTTTTGAGTTTAAAATTTTTCTCCCCCACCCTCCCCATCACCCTTCCCAAGACAGTGCACAATCTGATATAGGCTATATATATACATTCTTATTAAATATATTTTCACATTAGTGATGTTGTAAGTAAGAATTAGAACCAATAGGAGGAACAACCATAAAGAGGAAACAAAACTCAACAGAAGAAAAAAAAATAGTAAATAGTATGCTTCGATCTGCATTCAAACTCCATAGTTCTTTCTTTGGATGTGGATAGCATTTTCCATCCCGGGGCCTTTGGAGATGTCTTAGATCCTTGGATGGCTAGGAAGGATAAAGTTTATCAATATTAGTCATCTTACAATGTAGCTGTTATTGTGTACAATAAGATTTTGTTTCTTAAACTGCTAATCACAGCACTAAACTCACGCTAGGTGCTTAATAAATACTTCATTGATTAACATGAAATGAGGAAACTGAGATTCAGAGAGAATGCATGATTTGCCTACCTCATAATGGTAATATGTAACAGAGCCATATCTTGAACCCAGATCTTCTGATTCCAAAGCTAGTATTCTTTCCATTATAGCATGCAAACATACCCATTTTCTTCCCTACAAAACAATAATCTTTTGTTTGTTCCCGAATCTTGCAAAGCACTAAAGCTTACAGGCAAAAGCAAAAATAAAACCATTCTAATTACCATCACTGATTTGTAGCTCTACCACGCCTGCTGCCCAGAAATGGAAATTTAGAAGTGGTCATTTTCATATTCTAAAAATGCTCATTTGGTTTCTGTCTCAGAGGTCTAGAAGAGTGCCTTTCCTGAAGTCTTTCTTTTTAGAATTCTTCTAAAGCACATAATTAGTATTCTCTAGCCAATATAGAAGTATCTTAAAGAGGGAATTCAAGTCACTAAATGATATAGTATGTATGAGCTAGTGTATAGTAACTACACAGGCCTAGAAGATGGGAGATTAAGATTTTATTTCCAACTCCATTTATAGTTTGTTCTGTGATCTTGATTAAGTCAATGAATGTATCAGTACCTCCATGAAATGAAGTGATGATTCTTCACACCTACCTGTGGCTCAGTTGTACTCTGCCCATCCATGCCTAAAGTCTGTCATAAAGCTGCTAAATACACAGTGGGGCCAGGCAAGGCAATAAGCAATTATTAAGTCCTTATTTCAGGCACTGTGCTAAGTCCTGGACATACAAATGCAAGCACAAAAAAAAAAAAAAAAGATACACGCCCTGACTTCAAGAAGCTTATATGCTAACAGAAAAAACAACATGACAAAGGGAGTTGAAAAGAGGATGGTGAATGAGCATACTCTCCTGGGGGCCATGGTTTTGAAGTCCAGAAAGAAGCTTGGCTAGCTTCAGCCTCTTCAAAAATGGAAGCCCCAGGAGGAACCTAAAGGGAGGAGGGCACCAGCCTGATGGAGGGATGTAAACTCCAGAAAAAGGAGGCTCCTGGAACAGAGGGGAGTTCCAGGATGAGACATCAGTTGAGGCTTGGTTTTGAAGTCTAGGAAAGTAGGGGGTATGTTGTTCAGTCATGTCCTATTCTTCATGACCCCATTTGGGATTTTCTTGGCAAAGATATTGGAGTGGTTTACCATTTCCTTCTCCAGTTCATTTTTACAGATGAGACACTGAGGCAAACAGGGTTAAGTGGCTTACCCAGGGTCACACAGCTACTAAGGTCTGAGATTTGAAATCAGGAAGATAAGTCTTCCTGACTCCAGGCTTAGCACTCTATCCACTGTACCACCTAGCTGCCCCTTTGTTGTTCAGTCATTTTTCAGTAGTGTCCAACTCTTCTTGACCCCATTTGGGATTTTCTTGGCAAAAATACTGGAGTGCTTTGACATTTCCTTCTCCAGCTCATTTTACAGATAAGTGGGGGCATAATACAGGAGTAGAAGTGCTATTTTACATTCAAATAGCTATATTAATCTAGTGTTAATACATGGGGCAGACTGGATATCATAGTTGCTAGAGAAGAGGTAGTGTGGTACAGGGTATGTGTACTCAAGGGGTCTGGCTTCAAATCCCAGCTCTCCCATTTAATAGCTCTTTGACTTTGGGCAAATCCCTTAACATCTCCAAGCCTCAGTTTCCTCACATATAAATCCAGAGATTTGGAATAAATCACTTCTAACTCCAAATCTATCATTTTGCTACAGATTCATTCTATTAGCTCAGCTGACCTAGTGAAAAAGGTGAGCTTCTGAAGCCTTTGTGCACTACAATGATGGGACATATAGGATATGTGGAAGTAACATTTCTCGCCACCTGAGTGGGATACAGTGGGCAGAGCACTGGATCTGGAATAAAACAATCCTGGTTTGAGGGTCCTTACAAATTTTGTTTTGTGACACTCATTTATGGAAGTCTCATTTTTTTTTTCCTGCATTAAAGTTTCTGAAACTTAAAAAAAACAAACCCACTTAACTACTTATGTGACTTTATTCAAATCATTTGGCCTCCCTGGGCTTCAGTCATCTAAAAATAAGAGGGGTTGACAAAATGGCCTCGGAGTTCCTTTCTCTCTCTAGATCCGTTTTCAACAGCTGCATTCTACAAAAGCTAGAAGGGAGATTTTTGTACATTTTATTTTTTCACATATATTATTTGATGGATATGTTCCCCACAAAAGTTTAACATCCTAAATCATTTTAAAGATGCTTCACACCTTTTGAGACAACATATTTAACAGAGAATCAACAGTAACTCTCTATTAAAAAAAAATAATAACAAGAACTGATCTTTCTTCTACCCTTTTGGTAGAAAGGTAGGAGACAGTGAGTACTGGATGTTGAATAGGCTTCTTACAGTCAAATTCAGTTCCTGTGTGGGTTGGTAGTAGTCTGGGCCAAGCATTACTCAGGTCGGTCCCCTCAGGCTGTAACAATGAACACAATGAGGCATTTGTGGACCATAAAACATTTTCAAAAGAAAAATTCACTCATCCATAAAAAGGATTATTGTGGCTACAGCATTGACTCAGGTGGATGAGGCCCCCCTTTACCTCCACATTAGCATGGGCCATAGCAACAGTTCAGGGTCAGAAAGATTGTCCCACACAGTGGTAGGAATCCCACCAGACCTCTGGGATATAAGTTCCTCATAGGCTGGGCTTCCACAGGGGACAAGCCACCCCACCAATGGTTCAAGTCTTAGTCATTCAGACCAACTAAATCCTACGAACAACCTCCTTGCCCCTAAAAGTAAAACCAGCCTAACCTACATAAAACAGATGTAGTTCCAACTCCAGTTGGTTTTGTTTCACTTTTTTTTTTCCTCTTTGTTACAAAGGTGGGTTAATGGGGTCATTAGGGAGGAATATATCAGGAAATACTCTACATAAAAACAGAAGTCTTCAATAGTATTTTAAAAAAATCAAACCAAGATGCTTTTTAAATATATTATCTCATTCACACATAGGACAAAGCCAAGAGGTCAGTAGTGTAGGTGTTATCCCAAATTTGAAGACAAAAAAACAGTTCTCAAATTATTTGCCCAGTGTCACACAGCTAATTTAGTGACACATTTGGAATTTAAGGCCAGATTTTCACACTTAAGGTCCAGTACCCCCTTAACTGCACCACCATTTCCTCCATTACATTCAGGTAACATAAGATATATGGAGTCTGCCTAGGTAATACAAGAAGATAGAAGCCTTATCTCATTGTAGGAACACTAAAGCCCTGAGTGTTCCTAAAAAAAAAAAGTCACTCCAGCAATTCAAATGTCCATTTTATTGGCAACTTAGAATTCAAGGTATGTTTCTAAACCTAAAACTAAAAAAGCCAAGATATCCTTGGGGAAAGAGGAGTTTTCCAAAACTATAATGTATATGTTTTTGGAACTGAACTTATTTGCATGTAATACAAGAGAATTTAATAAAAGCATGAAAGTTGGTAATGTTTTGGCGAATTGGGTGGAATGCAATGAACTAATCAATCTCAGTTGATGATATCTCTTTTTTCCTGGGTGAAGGCTTAAAAAATTCTAATATAGAAGGTCTTACACTGAAGATTTTCTTCCAACATCTCCTGAGAGCCATATATCACGCGCCAGAATCCAACTTTATCCTTCTTTCTTTTATATACTAAGGAAAGAGATATGGAAACATTCATTATGCTGTGTCTATTAACCAATAGGAAGAAAACTTGATTAGCATTCAACTGTAGGAACCTTTCAATCATTTTGCTTAGCTCATTCATGTTGACATGATATGGTACAAGGAATTTAGTTTTATCCAGTATGGTAAGTTGTTTCTCACCGTTTTAGCTTTGTTATCACCAGTATCTTGATAGGATGCTACTCTCAAATAAGTTTCACATCTTCTCTTTGCTCAAAGATTGGGTGCTGCTTGCAGGTCTTCTCTGAAGGCATCTTGCAGGAAAGGGGGGCCAGGGATAGGGAAGGTGTTCTTTCAAGAGTCTGACAGGCCTGGGGTCTGCTAGACCTCTGGCAGTAGCTGAGATGGAAGAGAAGGTGGCCAACTGTAATATGCTTTTAAAGTTACTGGTAGGTTCCCCCAACAAAAACAATTAATTCCTACCAGCTGCCCACCTCATGAAAATCTTCTATTAAATATTTATTTCTTTGGTATGCCATTTTTATTCTAGTGGAACCCACAATCAAAATGAAAATAGTCCTGGAAGAATAAATTATTAGGCCAGCTTCAACCACTAACTCCTTAGCATAAATTAATTTACCTGAGGGTAATAGAGACTAGGAACCTAAGGAAATGAGACATAGGACACCAAGGTTTGATGGAGGGAATGGGCTTGAGAAAGGTCCTGGGAGTTACTGCTTGAGAGGACAGACATCAGGTGAAGGTCCAAGGGAGAACTAGTAGGCTTATTGAAGGATTGACTGAAAATATTACTTAAAGGCCTGAAGGACAAATTCTGCGCACTCCACAACTTTGACGCAGAATGGAACTAACATGAAACATGTTCAAGTAGATTTTCCCCCACCAAATTGGTGAGAAAAGAAATGCCTAATTTTCTTCAGATTTTTCTTTCATACTGTCTCTAAAATAATCTCAGCTGAAATTATCTTACCAAAGAAAAGGCAAGAGTTTTGAGTGTATACAAGAGATGTTATAAAGGTAGAATCTACAGGACTTGGAAATAAATTGAATTGGGGGAATGGAAGAGTGAGAGAGAGTAAGGAGTTGAAGATGATATCTAGGTTGTGAATCTGAATGGCTAGGAAGATGGTGGTACCCCCAATAATAACAGGAATAAGTTCAATTTTGGACATGTTGATTTTAAGCTGTCCAGAGGACATTCACTTCTAGATATCCAATAGGCAGTTGGAGATATGAGACTGGAAGTATAGAGGTTACAGCTTACAAGTAGATCTGACAATCCTCAACATAGAGATAATTATTGAATCAATGAGAGCAAGTGAAATCACCAAGTGAAATAATATAGAAGGAGAAAAGAAAAGAGCCAGGACAGAGGCCTAACCCAAGATCAGTGCTTGTCACCTGAATGAAGATCTAGCAAAGAAGACCGAAGAGTGGTTAGACAAGTAGTTAAAATGTATGTGTGTATATAATATTTACATGTAAATATTACATACACACATTACATTGTGTAAATATATATTAGTGCCAGTGTATATATGAATGTGTACATATACCATATATGCCATATATTATATGCCATTGCCATACATCAGTATAATATACATATATGTATGTGTGAATGCTTTTTTATATCTTTCAGAAAACTTATTAATATACTGTTTAATCTACATAGAGATGGTTTGAACATAGGATGTTATCTTGATCTCAATAATTCTCCAGGAATGCCAGAGTTGCCACAAGAAATTTTAGGTTCCCCTAGTTCTTAAAGCAACCAAAATAAAACATTCTTATTTTGGGTCCACTCAAGCCTATGTTTTGGGTTCCCCTTGGATTTTGACTGAACCCACATTTTGTTGAATATTCACATTTACCGATTTTCATCTCAATCTACCTTGCTTTTAAGCAGTTCTCTTGGCAAAGTTATTTAACTGTGTACATGTGGTTTATGTTGGGGGAAAGGTGAAAGGGGGAAATGACCCAGCTCACTCTTCTCTACCAAACAACCTAATAAATTTCTTTCTAAAACTATTTCAGATTTTGGAGTTTGTTGTCAGGAACAACAATATGGTGTCAAAAGTTGAATCCCCTGGTTGGTCACCCTCAGTTAAACCAAACGCTGTCTGAGACCACAGAAGCTGAGGAAGTCTCTGTGATTTTAGGACTGAGTAGGACATGACCAGCACAAGATTACATCAAACAGAGCAAGAACCTAGTGGGACTCCTTACCAGGTTTAGGTTGGCACAGTCCAGGCTGGGACTCTGAGTGTCCAGAAAATTAAGGTGCTGTGCTTGACCTTAGTCCTGGGAAAGACTCAGCTGGGATTAAAATCAATCTAGGCTGTCCGAATGAATAATCCCTTTGACTTGATCATTCAGCTTGGTAACCGTTGCTAAAAAATCTTTTGGTTAAAATTAGATTGGTTTGGTTCTTTGGTAGAGCTTTGTCCTTTGCTCTTTCTCTTTTTATTTCTCTATTTATTTCTCTTTATCTATTCTATTTATTTCTCTTTCTATCTTTCTTCTCAACTCACTCTAGATACCTGGTTTATCACTGGTTGGTAGCTGCTCATGTATCCTGATGAATATGGGCATATACTCTGACTTAGGAAGAACTTAGGTTACCGAGGGAAACTTGTATTTGTCAGGTAGTGAGATGGGCTTTAACAGGGGCTTCCACTTCAGAAGTTCTCTTGTTTACCTTGGAGAAGGCATCTCCTGGAAAACAAAAGAAATATTTGTAGCAAAATTTTAATTTAAAATTAAAAATTTACATTTCCAGTTTCCTCTCTTCTTTCTTCTCTGTCTAGCTTTTAAAACACTTTGAAATCTGGCTCCAACCTACCTTTTTAGACTTATTATACATTAACATGCTTGATGTTCCAGCCAACGGCCCACCTTGCTGTTTCCTGAACTAGGCATTCCCATGTCCTGCCTCCATGCCTTTGCACAGACTCTGTACCTCCTACTTCACCTCTGCCTTTCTGAATCCCTAGCTTCCTTCAAAGGTCAGCTCAAATGTAACCTCCTGGGAAGCCAGTATCCTGATCCTTGGCATTGCTGGTGTTCTCTCCCAAGGAACTACTTGGTATGTATTTTGTATTTCTTTGGTATATGTTTCCTTGTCCCTCCTCCCCATTGGATGTAAGGTCCTAGATGGCAGGGGTTGTTTTTATTTTTATTTTTCAATGTCAGTACACAGTGCCTACAGTCACTTAATAAATACTTGCAGAATTAAATGGTCAGAAAATGCCCTTTTCTCTGTTGAAGAGGAAGAATCTATTTTGCTCTCATTTCAGATTGCTTTTCCTTCATTGAGACAAAGGAGAATTAGCTAGTCCCTCCTGACCTGTTTTTGGGGTAAATATCCTCTGTTATTACACAATAGCTTCTTTGTATGTATATATTTAGTGCATATATGGAAAGTTCTTCTTGGGCACTGGGAGCCCTAGAATATGCTTGGAAGAATCCCATGGAGCATGCTCTTGTGGCTCAGCTCCCACTGGAGCCATTCCTACTTTTGGGGCTGGAGGCCAGAGGTTTTACATAAATACTGTGCTGCCAGCCCCAGCTCACATTTATAATCATCACTTGCATAACTATGGCTTTTATAGAGCCTTCAAACACAAGAGCAATTGAAACAAAAACTGATATCCAGAAGAACAATTATTCTGGCAGTCCCCTAATATTCCTCTCAGGACTGATGTTCAGGAAGCTGTAGATACACTGCTTATTTATGTTGAATTATCTGTTCCTCATGCTGGAACAATAAGGTGAAATGATCTGTGAGTCCCCCTACTAGTAGATTAAATCAATCTTTTGAGGGACACAACTCCAAGCTTTTGTTAGATGTCTAGAAATTCTGTTTACACCACTGTACTAATAGTCTTTCCCTTGTTTTCTACAACCTCCCACTGTCTAAAGAAGAAAACTGGGGATGGGGATAATTTTTTTTTAATATTAACATAGGACTGCATTAATAGTTTTGTGACATTTTATCACAACATATACATATGCATATATATATATGTCTATGCATATGCATGTATGTAATAAGAGTCTAGCATATTACAGATCCCATAAACTTGTTTGGTTGATGCAACTTCCCCACATGGAGAGGCTTGGAGCCTGCTTCTGGGTAAATCATGATGATTTATAAGGGGAGGGGCTTAGAGAAACTGTGGATCATTCTTGAACATTCTATAACTGGTTCTAGTTGACTAGTTAAAAGGAGCTTTTAAAAAGCTCCACGTAGTTAAAAGAAGCTTTTTAAAAAAATTATTCATTTATTTACTTTTAGTTTTCAGCATTCACTTTTATAAGATTTTGAGTTCCTTCCTCTCCTCCCCCTTCCCCAAGACAGTATGCAATCTGATATAGGCTATATATGTACAATCATATTAAACATATTTCCACATTAGTCATGTTGTGAAAGAAGAATCAGAAGCTTTTTTCTATTGGTTGTCTACTCAGAACTGCTGGCATCTTCAAAAAAGAGCCTGAGTCAGCTTCAGCCTTTTCATGGCTTCATTCAAGACTGGGGGAAATCCAGGATTCTGCATGGGAATCTGATGAGACATGGTCTAGTAAGGGGAAAGGCCTTAGGGTCTTCATCCTTGCTCTGAGGCCATTTAGCCCTAGGAAAATAGGTCTGATTCTTGTTCTTATTCCTTTTGTCTGTTCTTTTGCATTCTAGGTACAGGGAGTCATCCTGATCTATGTCTTGCCATTGAACCCAGATGGCTCTGGAAGAGAGAATAGTAGACTGGTGACTTTGTACAGCCCTCCCTCACTTAAATTCCAGTTCACATGCAAGTCATGGCATCACCTTCCTGATGTCATGTCCTCTGAGAATGAAAGATAAACAACAAGTTTCAGGGAGTGGAACCTTGGTTAGAAGACTGAATCACATGATCTGGGAGTCAGAATCCAAGCTGAGTTTACAGAGAGCCCAACATAAATGTCCTGAAAAGCAAGGAGCAGTCTTTGGGAGCATCTTTCTAGACTCATGCCAGCAAAAGCTGAAATGAGAACTCATTTAGCAGTAGTGCTGCCATTGGATATGAATTTGATGGTTTTGATGCTATGTACGTAGGAACTGAGCTAAGTTTTAAGCCTACTGTCCCAGAGATTGAGGTAATATAGAGAAGAGTATGCTCTGGATGCATTGGAGGTGTGTGTGGGGGGTGGATGTTTGTACATATGTTCTTACTATATCTTTTAAGTGAAAAATTCCTTTGTAAAAGTCAATTGATGTAAAGTGGTTAAATGAAATTGCAGTGCTAGTCATTGGTCCCTAACAAATGGGGAAACAAGTCCAGTAGGAGCTTGATCTTATGGCAGTAGAGAAAGAGATTGCCTAACCCCTCAAGACCACATCAGGAGCATGCATCTTATATACATAAACACACATGTATAAACACACATATCTATATCTACATCTACATCTATGTATATATACATACATTTGTTAATTTTTAAAAAATCAATCTTGTTCAGGAATATTTTTAATGAATTCCATCAGATTACTCTACCCAAACAGAGGTTTAAGAGTTACGTTCTAGGGGGAAGCTAGGTGGCACAGTGGATAGAGCTACAACCTTGGAGTCAGGAGGACCTGAGTTCAAATCTGGCTTCAGACACTTGGTACTTACTAGCTGTGTGACCCTGGGCAAGTCACTTAACTCCAATTGCCTCACCAAAAAGACAAAAAAAAGAGTTCCATTCTATAACCAAATTGGAAGATTAAATTGTAGAAAATACATAGGAATAAAATCTCAAAGATCATTTTCTTTAAGATAATTTTGAAGCTATTGGTATTTTCCCCCAAATATTTCCAAACTAACATGTAGAACATTTCAAAATTGTCCTTTACCCATAATAATATTTTACTAACTTTTTGAAATATAGTTCATAGAAGGAAGGATTCAGTAGTTTCATCTATAAGGATATTTGATTGAAATACTTTATAAGAAATATTTGCAAAAAAAGGCAATATTTGTCAGCAGAAAATGATAAATTCCAATCAGTCAATAAACATTTATTCTACATTTACTTAATAACTTGAAATGAGTACAAATTAGGATTGCTTGTTTTGACATCTCTAAGTTATTTACTTATCACTAAAGACTTACCACATAAAAGTTAAATACTTTCGAGTATACAAACCATATAAAAAATTAGATGCAAACTTCATTCATAATTTGATTTTTAGTATAAGGAGTGAGAGATATGGAGCTCTAAGAGAGGTCTCTAGCCTCTTCTTCTCCCACACTTTTCCAAGGGAGATTTTCATTCCTGCCAAGAGCAGAAGTAGGAGATTAGGGATAGAGGCTACCACTTTGCTCTATTTAGAGGGAAGGGTTATTAGGTTAGAAGTATATCTATCTGCTTCCTTAAATATTGTTAGCCTAGGGGGTATGACTGTGTTCCATCTAACTTTTGATCTCTTTGTTATTTTGGGAGGAAGGAGAACTCCAAGCATCGACTACTTCCCCACCTAACACTAGTTCCACAACGAACATACATAGCAAACTGCAAAGAAGCCCATGTATCCAAATCATAGCAAAAAAAAAAAAAATCAGAGAAGGTATACATAGGAGAATACATATCAGACAATATAGGATGACAGAACTCTCCCATTGGCATCAAGCTGACTCAACTCAATCAAGAGCGAGTCCTGAATTTCACTCAAGGGGAATCTCTCCAAAGTCTTTCCAGCAGCAAGCTGGATAGGGACATAATGGGGATTGCCAGCTCCTCTTATGTCTGCTCAGACTCTCCTTCTTTAACAATCTAAAATTTGCCTCTTCTATTTTATTTCTTGAAGCTGGAAGCCATTTTGAGGCTATGCTTGAAGAAGTCTCTCACTTAGAGAGTCCCACAGAGGGATTCCCACTTGAAGAGTCCACAAAATGGGGACTGGCTGAGACCTTAAGTTCCTGCTTCTCCTCAACTCTGCCCCATCTTTTATATAGGGTAGGGTCTTTATCTCCACCAATAAGGAGAGAGCTCCATACCAATGGGCCTTGGAACAAGGGTTTTATTTTACTTATATGAATTACATTTTTATTATGTATTATAATGTGTTATATGATATTTACATATATATAATCTATTATTATATTTATACAAATATTTTGCAGTTGATACTTACTGTTACCAGCTAATCCCTGTAAGTCAAGGACAAAATCTCAGTTTTCTGGTTGCATCATTTCTATTTTGATTCTATTCTTTAAGTGGTGCCATTGTGATTAAATTGCTACTCTTACTACTAATAATGTGATTATATAGCCATGTGAGGTTTGAAAAAAATGAAAAAACTGACAGTTTTGTCATTTAAAAAAATGATCTAGTTAAGTCTTTTATTTGTGCTGTAATCAAAGATCAAAAGTCTTCAAATATAAAATGCAAGAAAGAAGTTTTATTTTAGATTAGCATTGAGGAAATGAAAAATACCATGCCTTGGTAAATTCTTCTTTCACTTTTAGATGTGTGGTGTAACATTTGCATTAGAGTTTGAAAATGTGTTTGAAATCTGGCTTTATCATTTATTAGTTGTGTTAACAGGCAATTTACTTATCTTCTCTGAATTCCTGTTTCCTTATCTGTAAAATGAGCATCATGATACTTGTATGACTTTCCTCATGCATTCTTGGGAGGATCATAGCATTTAGAGGTGAATCAAATGAGATTCTGTGCTTTTTTCATAATCAATCCAAAAATCTAATCTTTTAAGCATCTGTTATCAGTATTGGGGCAGCTAAGCTATAATTCAGATTATTCACTAAAAGGTCAAGTCCTGCTGTACTCTGCCCTGGTCAGACCACATTGAGATGATCATAGTTAGTTGTGGGCTAGTTGGTTGGTTGTTGTCCTTTGTTCTTGAAGAGGACCAAATTGACACCACTATGTTGGAGTCAAGGTACAGTGTGTTCAGCTGTGACTGATCAGACCAATATAAGCCTCTACCATAGGGCAGGCACAAATACTCCAAATGAATATTTGGAGTGGCAATGTCTCTAAATTTGCACATCTCACATTTCTTTTGAGCTACTGCAATTCTGCTTTGCTCATAGAGCACAGCACCTTCTTTGAGGTGGGCACACCATACTGGGTGGTCCTTTGCCAGTTTCTCCCATGTTGAGCAATTGACTCCAAAGTTCTTCAGAGAGAACTTGAGAATGCTCAAGGTAAAATGGTATAGGTGATATCTTTTGATTCATGCATAAATTAGGTTTAAGTGAGGCAGAATTGGGCTCTCTCTTCCATAGTCATAAAGTTCAGAAAAAGCAAGACAAAGTCAAGACAACTGGTGATGGCTTGGGATGCAATGGATGACCTTGGTGTCTTCAATGTCTAACCAAGCTCTAAGCACTCCACAACGCCTGCTTCAGCCACCTTCATGGCTGTTGGAACAAATTGTTCTCATCTGCCCATTCTGCCAGGGGAACTCTTCCCATGCTTGGGGTAGACACCCCCCTAACTCACTGAAGGGTTTGAGACCCTTAGGTTACCTTCAACCTGGTTTAGCCTGTCTGCTGAAATGTTTACCCAGGGTGTGGCTGCTGTAGCTATAGCTTCTTGGAGCCACAGGTGAGAGTTAGGTGAATCAAATGGACACCAGAGGTGAAAAAACAGCCCTGAAAAGGGCTTGGCAACCCTCAGACCACAGGTACCGTAGTTTAAAAGGAAGGATATTGATAATTTAGTGAAGGCCTCTGATTCTATGCCAGTTGATGATCTGTTGAAGGAACTGGGGATCTTTATTCTGAAGAAAAGAAGACTCAGGGAGGACATAATAGATGTCTTAAAGTATTTGAAGTGCTGGCATGTTGAAGAGCAGTTAACTTGCTCTATTTGGCCCCAGAAAGCAGAACCAAGAACAATGAGAATTTGGAAAGATAATATTTAAGGCATGATGTCAGGAAAACAAACAAACAAACAAACAAACTTCCTAACAATTAGACCTATCTGAAAGTGAAAGGGGTTGCTTCAGGATGTAGTGGGTTTCCTTTCATTGGAGTTCTTTAAGTGAAGACTGAATGAGCATTTATTTGTTGGATATATTATTACAGTGGGAATTCCTTTTGGGGTATGGGTTAGATAAAGTGGCTGCTGAATTCTCCTCTAATTTTAAAATTCTGTGATTCTGTTAAGAACCTGTTATGTGTTAGGGACTATTCCAGGCAATGAAGATACAGAGAAAAACAAAAACAAAAAACAAATAAGTTAAAAGGGCTAGGTTGTTAAAGGTTTTACATGCCAAGGACTTTTGTATTCGATTCTGGAGGTAAAAAGGAGCCACTGGAGTTTATTGAAGGGAGAGGGGTAACATGGTCATATCTCCACTTTAGGAAAATCATTTTGGCAGGTGAATGGAAGATATATTAAGGGTAGAGAGAGACCTGAGGCAAGGAGACCAACCATAAAGCTCTTGTAATAGTCCAGGTGTGAGACAATGAGAGCTTGGGGATGTATTTGAAAAATGTGAAACTATAAAGGACAAAACATGACTACAGATAGAATATGTGGGAGCATATTAAAAAACTTCATTTTTAGTCCAACCGGAAATACTAAAGAGATTAATATTTTCTCCAGCTTAAAATTCTTTCAGACTTTTCCCTTTAGGAAGGTCAAGAAAAAGGGCTAAAATTCCAGGAAATGGATCAAAGGTGAAAACCAAATTTAACTCTTTGTAGTTAAACTCATTGCCTCCCTAAACCTCTGAAGTGAAGAAACATTTATTAAACATGTACTATGTGGTACTGGGGAGTACAAAAAAAGGGGAAAAAAAGTCCCTGAAGTAATTGATACCAAGGACTGTTCTCTTTTCTATTTGAGGTTGAAGATATTGATCACAAGAAAGAAGCCACTCCCTTAAGGGGAGTGGTCAAGAAAGGAAACCATCAGTCTAGAAAAATGTAAAAAAATTCTCTGCTCTCTGGCTTTTCAAATAAGCTGAAGGGGGGGGGTGGGCACAGGAAAGGGGAGAGAAGATGAAGGTACCTGGGTAAGGTCATACTGTTTTAGTCTATAAAGTCTGGAGCACAGATGTGAATGAAGGTTGGCCTACATGAGCTTCTTTCCAAAATGGAGGCCCTGAGAGGAATTCACCAATGTGAAAAGGGGGTTGGCAGGGTGGATTCAAATTCCATAGTGAGAAAGTCCCAGGAGCTGAGGGAGATACTAAGATGAAGCTATAACAGAGGCATGGTGTTGAAGTTATCAGAAATAGCCAGATCAAGTGAGGGTTTTTTAAGGATGAAGGAGACGAGGATATTTGTAGGCATCATAGAAGGACCTAGTAAATAAAGTGAGATTGAAGATGTGAATGGGGATGAGAAAGAGTGAGTAGTCTGCTGGAAAAGACAAGAGTGAATGGGATCAAATGTGCATGGTGACGGGTATGCTTGGCAAGGAGAAGGGCCATCCCTTTCTGTGAGACAGGGATGAAGGAGAAAATGGAGGAAGATATATGACTTATGTGAGATGAAAAGGGGAAAAGGACCTGTCAGTGAAGGGTAATTCTTTTCTTTTTTTGGTGAAGAATAAGGCAAGGTCTTTAGTTGAGAGGGAAAAAGGAGAGAACATTGGGGTGGGGGCTTAGAATAAATGAGAATGTTTGGAACAGCTTCTGATTAGGGAGGTGAAAAAAGTAACTTTGCTTCGGTGAGGGCCCAGTTAAGATTATGTAACCTAAATTTGTAGTGGATTCAATCCACACAGTTTCTTTATTTTTTTCCATCCTCATTCAGCAGCATGAGAATAGGAGAACAGAAGGCAAATATCGAATATAATACAAAATTGAAATTTTTAGAAAACTGTAGTTGGCAATAGGACCAGGAGGAAAAGGATTTGAATTGAGAGGATTTTGTAGATTTTAACTAATTTACCAAGTGTTAGAGATAGATAGGGAAGGGAGGACAGTGTAGCCAGAGCAGGAGTAATAATCCATGAAAGAACAATGGGTAGAAAGATGTCATGGTGTGGGTGAAGAAAAAGGTTAGGAGTCATAAGGCATAGGGAGAGTTGGAAGATAAAAGATAATTATCAGATAAAGGAATTTTGGAGTTCCTGAACATGTATGTAGAAAACTTACAGATGATGTTAAGGTCGAAGATATGGTGGGTCAAAGGGAACAAGCATTTATTAAGTGTTTTCTATGTGCCAGGCACCATGCTAAGTACTTTACAAATATATCTCATTTGTTCATCTCTATGTGTAGCTGAGGTGGAGTGGAGGAGTAGTAGGTCATGAGGATTGAGTATATTTGAGAGACTATCAATATATATTATGCTGAAGTACCCTAGTTGGGGTGAACAGAAAGACTGTGAGCCAAGCACTGAACTCCTTGTGGAAGAAAAGGGAATGTCTTGAGAACCGATAGATAAATGATCACCAGGATCTGGAGTGGATGATAAATTTGAATAGTGTTGACCTCAAAGGAAGAGGTTATTGAATGGTGGTTGTAAAAGGAGATTCTGCCAGTGGCAATGGGGAGGTATTTTCCAATTCTCCTACCATGACCAGTGAGGGGTGAGGGGAATGAGGAAATATGTAACTGCAGGAGTGTCATCAACAGAGAGCCATGTCTCAGGGAATTCCAGAATGAAGAGGTTTAAGATGAAAGCAAGTTTATTAATTATGAAACAGGCATTCCTGAAAATACAGTGGAAGGAGCGGGTAAATTTGAACTGAGATATTGCAGGGGTAGGGTTGAGGGAAATGGGAGTAAAGGAGTTGGTAATGGATGGAGAATGGATTTTGTACATTGGCATGTACATGGGTGTTCAGAATCACAGGGATGGGGAGAGTGTGAAGGCATGAGAATATGCTAACCATTGAGGAAACACAAAAGTATTTATGGCTGGAGAGATGTCAATTTAGTAAAGCTGGTGATTACACTTTTCAAGGCCCTCCATCAAAACCCAACCTTGTGGCAGGTGATGTTGTGTCCTGGGTGGTCCAAGACATTCACCTCACCACAGGCAGGAGCAGGTGAAGTTATGACCTGGGAGATGAGGCTTGGTACATAGTCAATGCTTAATAAATGCTTTTTCATTCATTCTTTTATTGAACAGTGATCTCCTTCTTACCAAATTAAGTGGCCTTTTCTTTTGATCTAGTTCTTTTCTGGAAAAATTCAATTGTTTTCAGCTCCAAATACTATTCCTCTCACCTCCTCTCCCTCACTTTGAGAAAGCAAGAAAAACAAAACCCATTATAAACATGTGTAGCCAAGCAAAAAAAAATTCTTATATTAGCCATGTCCAAAAAAATGACTCAATCTGCATTCTAAGTCTATCACCTTTATCTGGAGGTGGGTAGCATATTTCATCATTCATCCTCTGGAATTGTGATTGGTCATTGTGTTCATCAGAATTCCTAAGACTTTCAAAGCTGCTCATCTTTACAAATTGTTGTTATTGTATAAATTGTTCTCCTGATTCTGCTTACTTCACTCTTCACCATGTTCTTCCCAGGTTTCTCTGAAACCATCCCTTTCATTATTTCTTATGTTACGATAGTATTTCATTACATTCGTATGTCATAATTCCTTCAGCTTGTACTACTTTTTCAACTGCTTCTTCTCTGTCTCTTCTTACCATTCCCAGACTTTGTTTCACCTGAAATTTATTTCTCTGTTCTTGGTTTCTCTCTCTCTCCCACACAGAACACACATGCTTTAACTCTGTGATGTTAATAATTTCTGGAGGCTGTGTAACTTTGAATCAATGATTTCACTTCTTCAGGTTTCAATTTCCTCATCTACAAAATGAGTGGCTAGAATAGAGCAGGGATGCTTTACCTTTTTAGTGTCATGGACCCCTTTGATATTTTGGTGAAGCCTTTGAACTCTTTCTCAGAATAAAGTTTTTAAATGCATAAAATAAAATATATAAGATTACAAAAGAAACCAATTATGTTGAAATTGTTATTAAAATATTTTTTGTTTTAAAAACAAGTTTATGAATGCTGGGTTAAGAATTGTTGCAGTTTCATGGTGTGTTTTGGCACCACTGTCTCAAAGAATTCAGAGTCAGACCACCTCTAATCCAAGTACAGGAATTTATTGATTGATGCCCCTCAGAAGCAGGTTAGATTCCAAGAGGAACCAGCAACTTAGTAAGACAATGCAGACAAATTTATAGTGTGATATTGCTGATTACACAACAGAAATTATGAATATTAAAAAGGCAGGAGAGATTTGTTAGGGGATTAAGTAATGGGGAGGGGTCCTTCTATGGTTTGATGGTCAAATATCCTGCTCGTGCTGCCCTTTGATTGGCTAGCTATAGTGGTCCTGTCTGGTCAAGATGGATAGTTAGGTATTGTGGTTCTGTCTTGGGCTAAATGGATGATGTGATTGTGGCTGAGTACAAGAACACACTTGTTCAAATATGTGAAATGGATCTGGGAGCCTGTGGTGTGAGCCAGATTATGTGGTTAAATCAGGACATGCCTGCTGTTCAGTGGGGCCCATAAGGAAGTTAGAATATTGGGGCTGGGGGCAGTTTTATTAGGATTCCATCAGAATTCCCTGTAACAGAAGGTCTTTAAAGTCCCTTCTAGCTTTATATTCTATGATCTTAAGATGCCAAATCTCCAATCCTGGTCTCCTAATGAGTGTCTACTCCCCCATCTCTAATTCCTTTCAGGGAATTTCTGTTTAGATGTACCACTGTCATCCACTATGCCATCAACTCCCAGCTATATATAGCAGAGTGGAAAGAATAATGGTCTGAACAAAAAAAAAAAGAACATAAACTCCTTGAGAGCAAAGACTGTCTTGCTACTGCATTTGCATTTCCACTGCTTAGTACTTTCCCTAACACATGGTGGCCAAAAAAGATATGTTTTTTCATTCATTTCATTAAGATCAAGAAGTGTGAGGAATAGGAAGAAAATGACAAACTTTATAAAATAGCTCAATATTAAAAAAGGTAGAAAAAGGACAGAGAACAGACTAAAACTTACTATATGAGAAAAAAACTACAGAGTTGTACATGATTGGCAAATCAAAAAAAAATTTAAAAACTCTAATAGAAACTCAGAGGAAGTTATTATGGATGCTATGTGTTGACATTCAAATGTAAATAGTTGTAAAGCAACTTTAATTGGTATTGTTGATGTGGAACGTTAAATTTGTAACAAATCATTTAAAATGAATGAGTGAATACACACATAAGTACATGTTGACAATTTTTCTTCCCCAAATAGTGGCCAATTTCAGTAGCAAAATAAAATTTCATTAAAAAAAAGAAAAGAATAATGGTCCGTCAGGCGATCTAGCTTTGAATTTCAGCTCTGCCTCTACCTGACTAGATTACCTCAGGAAAATTATTCCATACCTCTGGACCTCAGGCTCCTCATACAAAACATGAGAGAGTCACACTGGATGATTTCCAAATTCCTTCCAATGATAAAGTTACATATTCTTCCCTTTCTAGAGATGGTCTCTATTTGCTGCCATAGAGGCAGTTACCTTCCATATTTCTTTTTTTTTGGTGAGGTAATCAGGGTTAAGTGACTTGCCCAGGATCACACAGCCAGAAGTGTCAAGTGTCTAAGGCTGGATTTGAACTCAGGTTCTCCCGACTCCAATTCTGGAGCTCTATCTACTGCACCACCAAGCTGCTCCAACTTTCCATATTTCAGAGAAATAATTGTTAGCTGCAGCAATCATATATCCTCTTAGGCCAGAAAAGTTGAACAGAATCATAATCTCATACATCCCCTAAGGAACCAGACTTTATAGGTAAACTAAATAAAGTTACAGATTAAACCACTTTTAGACGGTTCACAATGGGGCAGATGGAGAGGAGGAATTTATATGCCTCAAAGATAGCTAATTAAGCCTGTTTACATAATTCTCAATTATATTGTGCTAAGCCTGGAAGAACACTGGGGAAGTTTAAATTACTATTATGCAACTTCAATGCCTCTTCCACCTCCAGGTTTCCATATTTTAAAAGGAATATCCCACACTTTCATGACATCATTCAGAATTTTGAAAATTTAGCATAAGATGGTACCTTAGAGCTTTGATGTCAAACAGGAGGCCTGTGGGCCTGACTGCCATACTCCAGAGTACAGCCTGAATCAGATTAAAATGTAATTGGGAAATATTTTAACAAAATATAGAAAACATTACATTTTAAATACGTCAGTATGTTGAGGTTTAAGGGGTGTAGTGGTGCTGGGACCCTGAAATAGCAAGAGCAAGAAAAGCAGGTCCAGCCCGAATAAATTCGACCAAAGCTTTTTTTTTTTTTTTAAGCAATTGGGGTTAAGTGACTTGCCCAGGGTCACACTGCTAGTAAGTGTCAAGTGTTTGGTCTGAGGTTGAATTTGAACTCAGGTCCTCCCGACTTCGGGACCCACCGGTGTTCTAGCCACTGCGTCACCTACCAGCCCCCCAAGCCTTCTTTCAACCAAAGACAAGGTTTATTAAAACATCTATTGGGGTGGGAGAGATTTTAAGAATCCACCATATTGGCCAGACTCTTAAGGAATCTAAGCATTTGTATCTCTAATGCAAGTGGGACAGATTAAATCTCAGCCACTGGCTAAATTTTAAGAATCTGAGAACCTTAATGGAGGCAGGATGGATCTTATATACAGAAAGACTGTAGGAGTGGCCAAGTAGTCTAGGGTGACTGTGAGGAGGGGTCTAGGGAGAATCTAGATGGGAGTAGCCAGTAAGATGGGGTGACTGGGAGGTATAACTCCAGTGACCTGGACCACATGGGAAGGGAAACTGGGGTCTAGATAGGATCTAAGAGTGGAGGTCTAGGGTTGGGCCAGGTGCATACAATGAAAGGGCAGTTATTTAATTGGGAAGGGCCAATTCACCCAGTGGAAGGCCATGGCCCTGAGCCACATGGGAAAGTCCAGGGCTTTTTCTTTTTGGGGTCCAGATCCCAAAGACATGGTCTTTTCCCTTTAGGGGTTCAGATCCTATTCCCATCAAATACATAGTCTACAGGGATCCTTATGTATGGATTAGTGGCCCCCATTTCTGAGCCTGACACCACTATCTTAAGGACATCTAATTTCAGTGCTTTCTCTCTTTTAATTTCCTATTTATCCTGTACATGCCATGCTTTGTATGTATTTGTATGTTGTCTCCCTCATTAGATAATAAACTTTAGCAGGGGCTGTCTTTTGCCTCTTTTTGTATCCCCAATTTAGAACAATGTCTGAAACATAGTAAGTGTTTAAAAATGCTTGTTGATTGATTGATTAATCTAGTCCAAACCTTTCTTGCTTGCAGGTAACACATTCAAAGAAAGAGGCTTTCTTTGGCTGTATTCTACTCTCACTATTCTTCCCCCCACCAAAATTCCTTGTTCTTCGGCTGGACAGACCAAAAAGCAATATGATGTAATGGAGGTACAGAAAAATTAAGTGATTTTCTTAGTCACAGTGTTAATGACAGATTAGAATCTGGATTAGAATCCAAGTTCTTGAATTGTAGTGATGGGGTATGGGCCCTAGCCAAGACCTTTGCCCCTCCCCCCAAAAGAAACCTCTAGACCTCATGAGTAGGACTGTAACCTACACAAAAACTGCTGCTACACATCATTAGCAACGTCCTTCGGTAAAGTTGAGGTGGGTTGCGCAATTTCAGCTCCAGTCGAAGGGTTTTGGAATCTTTGGAGCTAAATAAAAGAGCCCTGGATTTAGAGTCCAAAGACCTCCTCCTGGCTCTGCCACTGAGTGTGTCACCTTGGGGAAAGTGATAATACCTTTGGGGTCTCATTTTGCTCATCTGTAAAATGTAGGGGTTGGGCTAGGTCGTCTCTCTTCCTGCCCTAAACTGTGATGCTAAATCAAAATAGAGGATTTTAATGTGAAGGTTTTTCCCCTTATTCAGAGGTAGGGGAAGTAAAGTCAGTATCTCAGTAGCTTTCATGTTCTTTTTTCTAGGGGGTCGTTATGAAGCGAAGAAACAGGGAGGTTAAAAAGGAGCTCATGAGTGCATGTGTTTTGCCGCAGCTTACTATGTCATAACCTGCTCCAAAGCCAAACAAGATGGTTGCTATGGAAGCCCCACCAGTTGTCTCCCACTCTCACTCCCCACTTCCTTCTTTCTCGTCCTTGTCCTCTGGACAGCGGACCGAAAGGCAAGCAGCAGGCAAGGGGCAGTGCCATGGGAGAGCTGCTGGTGGGGGGCGGGGGGGAACCATGTGCATCATGAGCTTGGGGACGTCCCTCCTGCAGGGTCGGTGAGCAGCGGAGACGCAGCCCTCCCTGCTTTCGCCTCTTTCCTTGCCTCTACTGCAGCGGCAGAAGCGGCCAGAGAAGAAGGAACAGCAGCCCAGCTCTGGGCCACGTCTCCGCAGAGAAGTGACAGGAGGGGAGCGCCCGTACCATCACCCCTACTCCCGGCCTCCTAAGTCAGTGTCTTCGGCTGCAGGGGCAGAAGAGCTGAGGCTGCCGGGGGCGGCATCAGGGCAGGGAAGGGTGGTGGAGGATGCGGAGAAGGCAATGGGAAGGGGCCATAGGAGAATGGAGGTGGGGGGAGGATGGAGAATGGGGGATGATGGAGGAGGAGGAAGAGGTGGCTGGGGAGGGTGGGAAAAAGCTACTACCAGAAAAAGGGGGGGGTTGGAGGAAGATCGTGAGCCCGGGGAGAACGTGGGATAAAAGGACTGAGGGAGGACTTTGTAGGGAGGGGGTGGGAAGAGAGAGAGCTGGAAGAGAGAATGGGGGAGGAGGAGGAGGAGGAGCAGCAGCAGGAGCCGCAGCCGGAGGAGGAGGAGGAGGAGCGGCGGCCACGCTAATTAGCCAGGTACCAGGCGGGGCACGAGTGGCTCCCGGGCTCGGTGGCCCACAGCCCCCGGGGCAGGGGTAGGGGCAAGGGGCAAGCCGGGGGCGGGGAGGAGGAGGAGAAAACAAGGGGGAGAAGAGCCGAAGCGAGCACGTCCCTCCTCCCCTGGGGCGGCCGGGGCTTTGCCCCCTGCAGGGCAGCGTGGGGGGAGGGTGGCTTCCGCCCAGAGAGGCGGGGACTGTACCGGAGAGCCGGCCACCTCGGTTTCCCGGCGCCCCCTACCCAAAGAGAGGGAGGCCACGCGAAAACGAAAGTGAAACCCTTCCTTCCGCTCCCCCCCTTCTGTCTCCGCTCCCCAGGCCGGGCCGGGTCGGGCCGAGCCCCGCGGACCAAACTAGCCGCCGAGCAGCCCAGGTAAGGCCAGGCCGCGAGGGCCTATTCTTCCTCCTCGCCCCCCTCCCGCGGGGTCCGGACCCGGCTTGGAGGCTGGGGGAGGGGCGGGGTGGATCCCCGGGCTGGGCCCCTCCCCCCGCCGGCTGGGGAGGTGCCTGTGTTTATATGGGGTGGGGGGAGGGGTTCCCGGCGGGGGATGGGAGGGGGGAGAGGTCACGTCCTCATCATAATCATCCGCCCCAGCAACTGACATGGGTGAAGTGGCAGTGACTGCTGCGCCCGCCCCCTCCCCCTCGGCTCCTTCCCTAGGGTCCACCTCTTCTTCCTCCTCCTCCTCCTCCTCCTCCTTTCCCCCTTCCCCGCCCCCCCTTCCTGGTGCGAGCCGCTTCCTGACGCCGCCGCCGCCGCTTCCCTCTCCCCCTCCCCCCTCCTCCCGTGCGCGCAGGGAGCCAGGCCCCGGGCCGCCGCAGTCGCCATCGCCGCCTCCCGCCAGCCCCGCACCATGGCTGAGACGCTCTCCACCGCCACGTCCTACACCGAAGACGACTTCTACTGCCCAGTCTGTCAGGAGGTGTTCAAGACCCCAGTGCGAACCGCGGCCTGTCAGCACGTGTAAGTAACTGTGCGCCACGAGCTCCTCCCCCTCCTCCCCGGGCCCCCACTCCGAGCCGCGGGGCCGGGGCCGGAGCCGGAGCGCACCCACCGGTGCGATCCCGGGGCAGCTCGCGGCGTGGAAGGAAGCGACCGGAAGCCCGGCCCGCGTTCCTCAGGCCCGGCCCCCCCCGTCTTAGCGGGAGCCCCCCCCACCCGGCCTCGAGGGTCCCCTCACCTCCCTATTCCCCCCCCCAGGTCCCCGGGGCTGTCGGACCCCAGGCTCCCGGATCCAGGCCTGCAGGCTGGCTTCCCCTGCCCAGTCCTGCAGAGAGGAAGTGGGGAAATGGGGGCGGGGGGAGGCGGTGTTGGGGTTGCTCCCAAAGCTTATTTGGGGCTACATTTGGATCTCAATTAGAGGCAGTGGTGCAGGGGCTGTTGTGATATCTCCCTCCTCTCATTCTCACGAAATTGGGGGGCAGGGTCCCAAGGGCACCCAGATTTCCCTCTCGTCCCTCCGAGATTTTGCCCTCACACGGGGTTACTTAGAGTCTAGGGCCCCCAAAACCACCTTTTTGGATTTACTGTTTTTGCCCTTCTTTGTATCACCAGCTCTTAGTGATACATAGTAGGTTTTCAATAAATGTTTGTTGTATTGACTTAAAGGCCCTCTTCCGTGTCTGATTGGTGTGGCGTGGTCTCTTTAATTAGGTTGGAGGGTATGGTAATTTTTTCATTCTTCAAACGAAAAAAGTGATAGTATTTCCGTTTCCTAGGGTTGTGGTAGCATTTTTTTCCCCTTTGCTTCCAACCCCTTCGGTTTCCATTTTGTTTTGTTTGTAAAGTGAGGGTGAGAGAAAGAACGCAGCTGTTTCTGGAAGGGTTTGGAGAATGTGACCTTAGGGGATTTAAGTCTTTTAAGAAGCATTTATTTGGAGCTTTTTAAGTTGGAGGTGGTGTACTGTTTTCTGGGAGTGAATATTCAAGTGAGGCAGCTCGTGCCCTGTTGGAGCTTTTATTCAGCTTAAGGACCCAGGAGCTTTGAGTGAAGAATTAATTTTGAAGCAAAGTATGGGATTGAAAACAACTAGATCTTAAGGTTTAGAGTTGGAAGGAATCTTTAGAACATATCTAGTTCCTCCTTCCTCTCTCCCCCATTTATAACAGGAAACTGAGGCCCAGGAAGGTTGTGACTTGTGATCATACAGATAGTAAGAAGCAGAGCATGGATCCAAATCGAGGTTAATTCCAAATCCATGCGTCTAGTTATATGGACCAAAATTACTTAAGCTTCCTGGGCCTCCATTTTCCTCATTTGGAAAATAAGAGGGTTGTTCTAGATGTTCTTTGAGGTTGCTTCCAGTTCTGGAGCTATGATTCTACTCTCTATGTCCTTGATTTTTTTCCTTTGGGAAAAAATCTAAGCCTTCGGGAAGGGTCTCTGATATCATTGTGGGGACAAATGCATATAGTCAACAGTTTTTCTGTAATTCAGTCTTAGAGCTGTAAGGATGAAAATATTGAGATAGTAAAGAAAGGAACATGGATGGCAGAGTAGAAGAATTAACTTCATTTAATAGCTTTTTTTTATCAACAAAAAACAGTCCAAAGATCCTTAAAAAAAAAAAAAAATTCACCCCTATCTTAGACAACATTAGTTCAAGGGTTCTTAATCCGAGGTTGTGAACTTGAGACTTGATTTGCTTTATAATCCTGTGTACCAATATTATTCTGAGATTGGGTGTTCACAGGTTTCACCTTCCAAAGGGAATCCATGACACAAAAAAGTTAAGAACTTCTTGCCTAGTGGATTTTGTTGGTTCTGGAATCTGGTAGACCTTGGTGCACCAGAGACTTAAGTGTCTTTGGGTTAGTCACTTAAGCTTTGAGCCTGTGGCAACTCTGAGATATAAATAGGTTTTTGTTGCATCTCTTCCCACACATTGAAGTCAGTGATCTGACCACCTCTGCTTCCCAGGGGCTAGGAGGCCCATTCTGAGGATTTGCAGTGCTAAGAAACAATCTTGTTTCAGTTTCATTAAAATGGAATTCCCATTAAGAGGAATGTCTTGGTTACTGATAATTTGGTTTAAGCATCTCTAAGTAAACGTTTTGAAAAGAAAAAAATACAGTCATGTATACAGTACAGTTTTATTTCTACTACTGTTTTCAAACATGAAATTTTAATTTTTTTCTGTTAATATCTCCTTATATTTCCATTTTCTCTTAGGTATTTACACTTTCATAATTTTACAAAGACTTGGAAACAAAGCAGCTAATTGGTTTTATTCTTTAGCAGTAGGCTTTTATTTTGTTTGTTTTAATTTTTAATGTTATTTTTTTATTCTCCTTATCTTTTTTTATCTTATCTTTATATCACATTCATTTCTCCTTCTCCCTTGTACCCAGTGAGCTGTCCCTTTAACAAAACAGTTTGGAAGAAAAAAAAAACATTCAGCAGAACTAACTATAATATATCGAATGTGTTTGACAATATTTACATTTTATATCCATAGTCTCTTCCACCTCAGCAATGAATGGGGAAGGAGATTAAGTTTACAATTTCATGATGTATGAATTTTGCCTATAATATAGGCGTTGATGTTCTGTCACAACAGATTTTAAATAGGATTCTGTTTGTACACACTTCTCAACACAAGTTTTTTAATGGTTGCTTATTTACCCTGCTGAGATTACTGAACCCTTTAAATTTTCATAGCTTCAAAAGTTCACAGCCTTACTTTCACCCATTTTGCTTTTTATGAGAAGTGTAACCTCCATATACTGAGCTCCTTTAAGTTTTTTCTTGGCCTTTCTGAAGAAGTATGATGCTATAATTTGCCTTTTTTTTTTTTTTTTTTGGCTTTTTGGTGAGGCAATCGGGTTAAGTGACTTGCCCAGGGTCACACAGCTAGTGTCATGTGTCTGAGACCAGATTTGAACTCAGGTTCTCTTGACTCCAAGGCCAGAGCTTTATCTGCAGCGCCACCTAGCTGCTCCATATAATTTGCTTTAAAGACATAATATTCAGTCTTAGGATATAGGAAGATAAAGAATACAAGACTTATTTTTTATTTAGTTTACATATTTAGATTTTTTCAGAACTTAACCCATTAAAATGAACATTTAAATATACATAGTAGAACCAAAAGGATTGTGCATAAAAGTACAAATCTATTGTATATGGCTACCTTTCTCTTTTTAAATGTATAATATATTCAACATGTAACTTTCAAGGCTGTCCTACTTGTCCATGATTCCTTCAATTCTCTCTTTTTTGGGGGGGAGGATCCCTATCTCTAACCCTATTTTGTCTCTTAAAGTGAAAGAAAATTAAAAAAACAAAGCCTTTTGTAACAGATGTGAATAGTTAAGCAAAACAAATTTCCACATGGCCATATTTTAAAATTTATGTTTTGTTCTGTATTTTGAATACTTTACCATTCTGGATAGGTTAGCAAGCTTCATTATCAGCCCTCTGGATATTATGTCGTGTTTTATGATTGTTCAAGTCTTTCAAAGTTATTTGTCTTTAAATATTATTATTGTATAAATTGTTCTGGTTCTTCTCACTTCAATTAGCATCAGTTCATGCAAATCTTCCCAGGTGTCTCAAACCATTTCTTTTCCTCCTTTTTTATAGAGCAATATTCTATTACATTCATAAACCAAAATTTGTTCATCTATTCCTCAACTGATGGGTTTCCCTTCAGTTTCCAGTTATTTACCACTACAAAAAGGGCTATTATAAATATTTTTGTACACATGGTTTCTTTTTATCTTTCTTTGATATTTTCGAGTTATAGGTCTAGTTGTTGTATCCCTGGGTCAAAGAATAGGTATACAGTTTTGTGACTTTGGGCAAAGTTCCAAATTTTTTTGCAGGATAACTCCACAAACAGTGTATTAAGTATGCTTATTTTCCCTCAGGCTTTCTAATTGCCATTTTTCTTTTTTGCCATCTTTACCAATCTGATGGGTATGAGGAAGAACCCTAGTTTTAATTTGCATTCCTATATTAGTGATTTAGAGCACTTCTTTGTTGTGATTGTTGACAACTTGGATTTCTTCCTTTCAAAATCACCTGTTTATTTCCTTTGACTATGTATAGGGGAATAGCTCTTGTTCTTAGAAGTTTGAATCAGTTTCTTAGATAAGCCATTGAAACTTCCTGCAAAGATTTTTTTCCTCAATTACCTGTTTCTTTGCTAATTTTAACTGCATTGGTTTTGTTTGTGCAGAATCTTTAATTTTAATGTAATCAAAATTGTCCATTTTTTCCTTCTGTAATCGTCTCTATCCCCTATTTCATTATGAACCTTTTCTCTATGCATAGTCAGTCAACAAGCATTTATTAATTGCTTACCATGTGCCAGGAGCTGTGTTAAGCTCCGGGGATACAAAGACAGTCCTTGCCATGGCACTCACAGTCTAATAGGGGAGTTGGGAAAGGGATTTGAATTGCTTCTCCAATTTATTTGTGATATGACTTTGTCATATATTCATTTGGGGTTCATTTTGTTGGAGATGTTTTAAGTCTACTAGGGGTTCTTCACCTGGTGCCCATTTTTTTTTTATGATTTTGATAACTATTTTAATATTGGTTTCCTTTGGTAATCAAATGCATTTTATTTTATACGTTTAAAAACCTTTTGAGAAGGGGTCCATAGGTCTTACCAGACTGATAAAGGGGTCCATGACACAAAAGGGTATTTTGGTCTGTATCAAATTTCTGCCAAACTGCTTACCAGTTTCCCTAGCAGTTTTTGTCAAATTATAAGTCCTTATCCCAGTAGTTGGGGTCTTTGGGCTTAATCATACACTAGGCTACTGTGTTCATTTGGTTTTGTATGTTGTGTTCAACAATGTTTTTTGAACTTTTCCATTTTTAAACCAGTTTTAATGATATGTTGCTTTGTAGTTTAGTTTGAGAATTGGGTATTGTTAGGCTCCACTTTTTTTCTCTTGAAATAGTTGACCTTTTGTTTCTCAAGATGAACTGTTAACTTTTTTCTTAGTGCTGTAAAATAATCTTTTATTATTTTGGTAAAGGCATTTAATACGTAAATTAAACAAAAATTGTCATTTTCTTTTATTATTGGCTCAACCTATTCATAACCAGTATTTCTCCAGAGTTTTAGGTCTGTATGATTTTGTTTTTAATTCTGAACTTAAAATAATAAAGCAGTTTCCATGTCCGTTTCCATATCCACAGCAGAACAAAAAAAAGGATTGTATATGAAGCTTTGAATCTTCATTTCATATTGATTGCTTTTTTAGAAAAGTATATAATAAATTTAATGTTAATTTCAAAACTATCTTGCTTGTCTGTGCTTCCTTTTTAACTTCTATTTAGAACATTATTTTTAATTACATTATTTAAAAAAAAAATTTCAATGGCCATCTTTTTTATTTTCTTTACTGTTGCTAACTACCTTGAAAGCCCCTCCTTCTAAATTAAAAACTGAGGGAAAAAAGAGGGGGAAAATCCTTGTAACAAATAAGCACAGTCAAACAAAACATTAGAAAATGCATGCTTCTTTATATATCTTGGACTGTCCATCACCTCTGCCAGGAGGTGTATGTAACATGCTTCATCAAAGGTACTCTGGAAATATATTTGGTTTTTGCATTTATTAGAGTTCTTAAGTCTTTAAAAGTTATTTTTCATTATGGTGTAATCCTTAACATAAATTGTGTTCTGGTTCTGCTCACTTCACTCCTTATCATTTCATACTACCAAAGACTCTTTGAAATTGTCTCTCAGTTACATTCATTTGCCAGAATTTGTTCAGCCATTCCCACAATTAAAGGTACCCATTTAAAGCCTAATCTCTCCTCTCCTCTCTCTTCCTTCCCCTTCCTTTTAATTCATTCTCTGGATCAAGAAATTGGTTTTGGTTGCAGTTACTCCTTCTCCAGTATTATTGACCCTCTGACTCTCCTGCCCCCCAGTCCCTATCCTATCCATTCCTGCTTATTTCCTTTTTGAGTCTGATGGATCCCCATAGGAAATTGTTACCTGTTTTTGATTCCCCTTGGTCTAAAGAATCTCATGTTTTTGTGTACTACTCTTTTCATGCATCCCAGTATTGAGAAATAGTCTGTGAAATATTCTTTGAAGACATTAATGTTCTGAATACTTGCTTCTTCTTTCCCTGTTAGAATGTTAGCACTATATCATCATACATATTCTTTCAGTTGCTCAAATAAATTTACTATTCTGGGTTTCTTTTGACTCTTTATGTTTCTATTTCAAAGTTCCTACTCAACTTTGGTCTTTATGTCAGAAATGCAAGTCTTCTCTGCCTTTAAAAGTCCATTTATTCCTTTTCTAGTAGGATTGTACTTATGGAGTACGTTTGTTCCTAAAAATCACCACATAATAAAAACCACAGGGCTTCTGGGGAAAAAACTTCAGGGATACCCAAAAAAAGAGAGAGTAACCTACTAAAAAACAGTAGCACAGTTTAACACTTATTAAGCAGTTCAGATATATAACACTGAAATAAATAGCAGTGAAGTCTGTGGCTTTGGACACTGCTGTGGCTGTACCTATGCTCCTGCCAGTTGGGCTGAGCTGGCAAAGTTGACGTCTTACAGGGTACAGGGCAATCTCAGTGACTGAGATTCTCCCTGTGATACTTTACCTTGAAAAAATCTGAAGTTTTCTTGTGGAAAGTGGGCCTTGGGAGGGTTACAACTTGTGAGTTATTGTGAATTGGTGGAAGGAGGATAATCTGTAATCAGATAAAAAAGTTATAATTTCAGATAGGAATGGGTATCGCTCATTGTCTTCTTATTTCCTGTGTGAATTTTGTATTTGAACAGGTCACACTGTGAGGTTCTGTTCAGTGATGTGCAGGTTTCTGACTTCTCTGTTTTCTTGTGGAAAAAATTTACATTACGCTCATATTATTCCCTATTATTGCATTGGAGAAAAAATTCACTTTTTCAAAATGAATATTATGGCAGAACTTACTGTATTCCACTTTTCAGGGTAAGTTATTTTTGTTGTAAGTTTATATCTTTTGCCTTCTAGAATTTTCTATTCCAAGATCTCTTGGTCATATATAGCAAAAACTATCAAGTTTTGTGTAATCCTGTCTGTGGTTCCTTAATACTTGAACTTTAGTTCTTTGGAAGTGTTTTTGCTTTGAAGGAGGATTTCTACATTTTGCCTATGACATTCATGAGACTTTTCTTTTGTTAAGTGGACTGGAACTGGTCTCTAACCTGTCAGTGGCAGAAGCTGAGCAAAGCAGGCTAGAGACAGAGTCAGAAATCAAACAGAAGTTTAATTTCAAAATGAGAAAAACAGGTTTGCAAATCGAAGTCTTCCTGAAAAGGAGGGTTGCTTGTGGCTGGGATAGGGTTTTTGAACATGAAAACCCCAAAAAGACAGGACCCACCACAGTTATTCTTAGGTCTTGAGTAAACAGTTCCCACAGCAGGCCCACATGTGCAGGCATTTTTGGGACAATATAGGTGTTCTTGGATTCTGTGGCGACAACCCGTAAGTTATTAGAATCTTCAAGCCTTGTGATTGTCTCAAGGCTTTAGGGGCATTGAGCGTTGTGATTGCTCAGCGGGGTACAGAAACAGGGTGGCAGGAACAGGAGTGCAGTACCTGGTTTGGTTCACTTAGGTAAGCACAGGAGTTGTTCAGAGTGTCTGGAGATGTTATTGATAGCTTTCTGCTTCAGCTTGTTGGTTGTAGCTCCAGCTCTCAGGCCAGAATCTCCTGGGAAATAGGGGAACGCCAACAAATCTAAATACTTATTGATTAATATGAAAATCATAAATCCCTCAGTGAACACCTGGTGCTGGTCAAAGCAATACATTTTGTTCAGAGAGTGAGGTCATCCAGAGGGAGAGCACAAAGGTTTGTTAGCCAAGCATGGCTTGCTTTCTGGGCCTTAGCTCTGGAAAATAGAATGTCTCCTAATATCTTGACACTTTTAAAGAATCTTTCCATGAGGTGATTGGTGGATTCCTTTTATCTTTGTTTTCCCTACTGTAATAGACCTGGGCACTTCATTTGTGATATTTTGAAATATGGTGTCTAGGTTTTTAAAATCGTGGTTTTCAGGGAAGTCTAATTCCTCTTCTTGACCCCTTTTTCCCCTATTTTTTCAATATTTGGGTTTTGTTCTAAATTTTCTTCCTACCAGGGTGTCAATTGATTTGTTTGCTATATTCTAGTGTTGAGGGAGTCTTTACTTGAGAGAAGTTTGCCATTTTCTCTTTAAGCTACCTAATCTCCTTCCAGTTCTTTCCTCCATAGCTTTTTTTTTTATTTAAATTTTTAAATTTTTTTTATTTTTTAGGCAGTTGAGGTTAAGTAAGTGACTTGCCCAGGGCCACACAGCTAGTAAGTGTCAAGTGTTTGGTCTAAGGTTGGATTTGAACTCAGGTACTCCTGACTTCAGGGCCCGTGCTCTATCCACTGTGCCACCTAGCTGCCCTCCTCTGTAGCTTTTATTTAATCTTTTATCTCTTACTTAATTTCTTCTAGTCATTCTCGAAAATTCTTTTTTCCCCTTGAGTCTCTGCAGTTGTTATGGACTAAAACTCCCTACTTTTTAGGGCTCTCTAGATCTTTGATAAAATAGAGATCCATAAATATATGCTGGTCGATAGCTTCGTTTTATTTCTCTCTACAGTTTTAGTTCTTGAATGGGCCTTTGTGCTTGTTTTTTACCTGTTCTTTACCTCCTGTTTCTCGTTTTGGAGGAGGTACTCAACTCTACTTGATCTTGCTCTGTGTCCCCAGTTCTTTTGTTGACTTCTACTTCCTGGGGTTAGACCATTCTGATTGTTTCAGATTCAGGGGCTTGTACTTCAGGGCTTCTCTGGCATCTCAGAAAAGAGTGCTTAGGGACTTTGGACTTCATGGGCACTTGGGCTCTCTAGGTCAGAATGCCATGCCATCCTATGCTCTCACTGGTAACTGCCATTCCCTTTTGTGAGTTATCATCCTTGTGCTTTCTCTGCTCTTGCTGCTACTGGACTGGCTTGTAGGTTTTACATGTCTTTGACCTATCCCTACCTATGTTTGGAGACTACTGGCTTGTTTACCTTCATTGCCAATCAGTCTCTCATTGGGGAATGTGTGGTGCATATGATAAAAAGCATTGGATTTGAAGTGAGAGGACATGAGTTTTATATGCCCAGCTCTACTAGGATCATATGGACTTAAAGCTGGAATTTAAGAAGTCAACTCCAACTCCCTCAATTGACAGATGAGGAGACTGAGCTATAGAGAGGTGATTTGCCCAAGGGATTTCACAGATTAAGTAATTGGTAGAGTTGAGATTTGAACTCAGACTTTGTTTCCCAATTCATGCTTCTTCTGAATTACTTATATGATCTTAGTCAAGACACTTCTCAGGGCCACCTCATTTTAAAAAGGAGAGATGTGGACTAGATAACCTAAAATCCCTTCCAGTTATAATGGTGGTATCCTAAGTCACTTTATCTCTGTGGACATTGGTTTCCTTGCTTTCCAAATGACATCCCTTCAATCTCTAGAGCCTGTAAGGTTCTTAGTATTGAAAATAGAAGGGAGTTGAAGATCCTTCAGCTTGTTTAGATTTTCTCCCTGTTTCTACTTGGAAAGCATGAAAATAAGGATTGTAGTTAAGTCTGTTTATTTCGGCTGTCACTGTCCCTCTCCCCACTTTTACTTTTTTGTAGTTCTCTTCAGCAGTGATAGGAAAGTGTGAAAGGGGAAGTGGGGGAAATAATGTTAACCTCAGAGGTCAAAAATGCAGAAATCTAGTTGCTCTTCACAGTAAATATAAGGAATATCTCTTTAGTTTAGCTACATTGGTACAAAGAAATTTAACTTCCATTTGTGGTATTTTGGAATGTTTATAGCTCTAACTAGCAGTGTCTTGCACATAGGAATAGCTCTAAACATTTCATTGATTTTTGGCTTGATTGGGGCATGTATCTTCGGAAGGTTGAGGTACTTTATTAGTAGCAGCCAAATAAAGGTAAGATGGTGTTCCAACTAATGCTAGAGACTTTGTATCTCTAAAGATTTACTTTGTCCATATATGAGTGGTTTATTCTACTTGATTATTTAACAACCAGCAGAGTACTGATAATGGGTATCATCTGTGACTTCAGTGACCTGATGAGAATCCTGCTGACAACTTCAGTGTACCAAGTAAGGCTCAAGGGTAAATGGAGGGGTGGCTTTATGTACTGGTTATTATATTCAAGTACTTACGTATTGAAAGGGTAGGTAGGAAAATTGTTCAGGTAAATTTTTCACTTCCTCATCCTAGTTTAGGATCAATTTTTCATCAGGTATTTAAGCTACTGAGTGCTAGGCCCAGGGATATAAAAGTATGAAGAATGAAACGATCCCTAATTGGAAATGAGCTTGCATGCTAAAGTGCAATGTTGCAACTATCTAGTTGTTTGTGTTGGTGCCTTACCTCTGTTAGATTATAAGTTCCTTGAAGATAATTTCTGTCTTGGTAGACATTATTCAATAAGGGCTTGAATTGAATTTAAAACAAAAACAAAATGTGAAATGAGAATTATAGCATTTAAAAAATTAATTTAATTTAAAACTATTGAGTTGGTTAATTAAAATGATTGTACTTATTTTGGGACAGTTAACAGTAGGAGTAATCTAGAATTAAACAATGTTTTGAAGCTTTGCTAGAACTAGATGCTTTTGCTATCCCTGTCATGCATTTTTAAGTTTAGCATAATATGATTGATATGGGTTTGGCTGTTATGGGATGTTATGTCTTTTCTGGCAAGTCAGAATTCCAGGGCTACTAGGTGGCACAGTGGATAAAGTGCCAGGCCTGGAGTCAGGAAGACTAATCTTTGAGTTCCAATATGGCCTCAGACACTTACTAGCTGTGTGGGCAAGTCACTTAATCCTGTTTGCCTCAGTTTCCTCATCTGTAAAATGAGCTGGAGAAGGAAATGGCAAACCACTCCAGCATCTTTGCCAAGAAAACCCCAAATGAGGTCATGAAGAGTTGGACACAATTGAAATGACTGAACAACTCAGAATTCGGTATTAGAGATAGGCTGGACCTTAAAGATATACTTTCATTTACCAATCTAACCAGATTAGTCCAAGGTCATTTAGACCTGCCAGTCCAGGCAACTTGACCAGCCTTGAGTAGTTCTCTAACTCTCACTTGCTGTATCCTACATCAGTCTTGGTGATAGTAGTACTAGTAGCCCCTTATCAACTGGGCAAGCCTTAAGGACTTGCAGATTTCTTTCCCAGGCTACACTTTCTTTACTGGATAATGGTAGGGCTTTTGAGAAAGGAGCTGGAAAATAATTCCTAAATTGGAGAGAAAACTATAAGAGGAGAGCAGAAACACTTAAAAGTTTCTGGGTAATTTGAAGTCTACTCTGGAGGGTTGGTGTCAGCCAATAACTCTACTGCAGTGTGATAGCTTGTGTATAGTAATAGCTCCATCCTCTCTCATGGGCTCATTTGTGACCAAGAGGATTGAAGGCTTGGGAAAATGTTCATATCAGTAGCTTAGGAGAATTTTGCCTTTTTTATTAACTCTCCAAAAATTAGAATTCCTTATTATTGTCCTTGACATTATCATCTAGTTAGAAAAAGTAGACATCTAGGCAAAGGCCTAATGCTTCCCTAATATGGCTACAGATACTGTTTCTGGAGCTCAGAAATTTTCTTAGAGAAGAGCCTTATGGTTCACACACAAGGGAAATCCTTTAAACACTCTCCTTTAAACATTCCATGTTCAGCAGATGTTTCCAAGGCATGAACTTTTTTCCAAGGCATGAATCCTGGGTGATTTTTTTTTTTTCCTAATCAATGTCCTTTCTAAAATGTGTCACCCAGAACTAACAATAATATAATAGAAATGTAGTCTGACCAGGGCAAAGTACTATGTGACCATCAGTTCTCTACCTTGGATTCTATGCATCTCAATATAATTTAAGATTGCATTAACTTTCTTGGCTGTCATATTGTACTGTTGATTGCCATTAGATTGCAATCCATTAAAATACCAACTCTTTTATCTGAACTCTCTAGATACCCCTTCCTTATGAAGTTGATTTTTTTAAATTAAAAAAATTTTTTTTTGAAGTTGATTTTTTAAAAACCCAAATATAATATTCAAAATTTAGTAAAGATAAATGTAATTTTCATAGATTTAGCCTAGTGATGATGATGATAACCAGTACTTACATAGTACTTTATAGTTTGCAAAGCTTTATGGTTTACAAATATCTCATTTGATCCTCACAATAACCCTGGGAGATAGGTGCTATTATCCCCATTTTAGAGATGAGGAAACTGAGGGAGACAAGTTAATAGATTTACTGAGGGTCACACATCTAGTAAGTGTCAGGCTGAATTTGAATTTGGGTCTTCCAGACTCCAGGTCTAGTAGAGCTCTGTCCTCTGTTCCACCTAGCTACCTCAACAGGTAACTCATCAAGATCTATTTGAATTATGAATCTGTTATCCAGTTTGTTAACTGTTCCTCCCAGCTTTGTGTCATCTGTAAATTTGATAACTATTCTATCTCTTACCTTCAGAATTGTCAGGGAACCTTTAGTGGCTACTCTTTTGTTCAACTAGTTCTGAATATATCTGAGTTATCAATCTTTTTTTCCTTTTTAAGTTTTCTAGCACTATATCATTTGTCTGTTTTATCCCTGGAATAAGCCATAAGTTTCTTAAGGTGAGAAATTATCTTATGTCTGTATACTTTTACATAGTAGATGCTTTATAATGTCTGTTGAATTGAACTGATACAGACCAGTAGGTTTACTTTGTTCTTTTGGAGGCACAGAAGACAAGACTAATTTGGTGCCAGAAACATTCCCTCAGAGGGAAATAAACCAACATGATTGGAGTTTTTCTGGGTTCTGTATGTGCTCCTTCATGGACACATACTTTCAATAACTTCCTAGGGAGGTTTGGGAGACACTAGTCTTGTAATATGTCACCTAGTCAAAATGAATTGCTTTTTAAGTAGTGAAAGATATTTCACGTATGATTAACTGCTGTTAATGATTGTAGGAGAGGCTTCATGAGACTAGAGAGGGCCGTATGTCCAATTTTGAAAAGGAGAACAACATGGATTTTTCCAACTATAGGGTAGTGAGTTTGGTGTTAATTCCTGGAAAAATTCACAGTTTCAATATTCAATCTATTTGGGTACTACCCCCACTGATGGGAGAGCACAATCTTTTTACTGCCTGGGAGAGTGTCTTTAGAGTTATGTCTGAATAATTCATCATCCCATAGCCAATGTGATGATGAGTATTTCTTTCCCAATTTAGTTAATCTGGTCCTTGGCTGATAGACAGTAAAACATTGCCAAGCTTATACTTAACATTTTTAACTGGAAAGATCTGGCAGAGCTTTTCAGTCTTTGGAGGGTGGTGGTGGGGTGGAGTGGGGTGGTGGCATGTGTACTTAAGCTATTTCCAAACTAGGAAGAGGCATCTGAGTAGAACTTTAATGGAGGGAAAATTTTTAGAATGGGTTTTAAAATAGTTTGTAAGCACAAGGAGGGAGATTTTGATCTTCATAGATAACCAGCGGTGTGTTCTTTAAAAACAGATCTTGGCAAACTAAACTAAGACTGGGATTAGGGAAATATTGTAGACGTATACGGTACTTGAATATTAGCAAGGCATTTGAGTTGGTCACAGCAGCCTTGTGGAGATGAAGAAACAAAAATAAATTTCAGATGATTTCAGAAATGGTTGAACAACTATTAAAAAGTGTTAATTGAATGTCAGCCTTGATTGAGGGAGGTCTCCAGTGCTATACTTCAGTGCCTGTGCCTGGCTTTGGTAGTATTAAAAATTTCATTCCCTTGAATGATGATACACATGACACACTTAGCAAATTTATGGATGGTATAAAGCTTGGATGACAATTGGATTAAAAAATATTGACAGGATGTGATGATGGGTCAATCCTAAACATAAGAAATGTACTTAGGTAGTTTCTTTGTACAGCCCAGGCAAAAGGATTGAGAAGATATGACTAGATAGCATATCATATGCAAAAAGGTCTGATTGTATTGGAAGGATTGTTGTAATGGAAAAATGGTTAGACTTACTGTGTTACTCTGTTAGGATAGAACTAGGATAGGTAGAAGTTACAGGGGCATATTTGTGTTTAGTTAAGATAAGGAAGAATGAATTACCTAGCAATTAAAGCTATAAAAAATGAATTTCCCTCATCACTGGAGGTATACAAGTGTAGATTTTGCATGTAGTAGTGCATGATGAGTGGTTATAGAATACATGAATGATTAATGAAGAGGAGATTCATGAATGAATTTAAGCTTTCATTAAGAGCTAACTGCAGAGCACCTGTGAGTTAGGTAGGCGTTGGATAAGATGAACCTCCAATCTCCCTTCCAGCTTTAAGATTCTAAGGCTTCACTAATGGTGGGGGATGTTGGTTTAATGTGCTTAGCCTACCTGAAAGGGAAATGGGAAGAAAATGATGGATGTTTAGATGTAGCTGTTGCTATGATACAGGCAGTGACTGTTTTCTGGAGTCTTGTGCCTTTCTGCAGAACCAATAACTGTGAAAGCTTTCAGGCAGCTTTTCTAGTTCTAGTAGCATCTAATCAATGTGATATTAAATGTTTCTGTCCCTAGTATAACTTTAATCTTTTGACTTTAAATACCTTTGGCCCTAAGAGTAAGAAGAGTGAAAATGCACACTGGCCAATCATTTCCTCTCTGCTTAAGGAAGAAAAACGCCCATTTCATTGTCAGCAGGCATTTAATATAAGTGTCTACTATCTGCCAGGCCCTGTGCTAAGTGCTGGGGATGCAAAGAAAGGTAAAAAGATAGTCCTTGCTCTCAAGTTTACAGTCATACAGACTACTGTATACAAACAAGATATTTACAGGCTGAATTGGAGATAATCAAAAGAGAGTCCTATACTCATCTCTAATCTTTTTCTCTTCCATAACTTTGACACTTTGGTTATGCCAGTGCTACCACCATTATCCTAACACTATTTTTGTCAGGCATTCTTGCTTAAGAACTTAGTGAACATCTATTTAAAAAGAATGTTAATTGAATGTTAACTTAAGGTAGGTTGATTCCCTCAATCCAGTTGTAGCATTTAAGGCCTTTCCTCATTGGCGAAATCAAGGTGCTATTTATTCATTCATTTATATTTACTTATTTATGTTTTTTAAAAATTAAATTTACTTTTTCAAATGATGATCCTCCTTTCTAATCCATTTCCTCCCACCTCTGTACTCCCGAATTGAGAAAGAAAATTCCCTGTTACAAACATGTATAGTCAGGCAAAACAAATGTCTGCATTATCCATGTCCCAAAAAATAATTTGTCACTGTCTCTAGTTTAATCCCATTTATCAGAAGGGGATAGGTAGCTTATTTCATCATGAGTTCTTTGGAATGTCTTCTGGAATTGTGCTTGGTCATTGTATTGATCAGAATTCCTAAGACTTTCAAAGTTGATTTTCTTTACAAAATTATTGTTATTGTAAAAATTGTTCTCTTGGTTCTGCTTACCTCTTCATCAGGTCACATAAATCTGCCCAGTGCTTCCTAAAACCATTCTTTGATTTCTGTCAGCTCAACAGTATTCTATCACATTCATATACCATGTAGTTGTTCAGCCATTTCCCAATTCATGGTTATCCTTACACTTTGCAGTTCTTTGCCACATCAAACAGAGCTACTATAAATATTCCTGTATACATGAGTCCTTTTCCTCTTTGCTTGTTCTCCTCAGGACATAAACTCACCAGTGGTATCTCTGTGTCAAAGAGCATACACAGTTTAATAGCTATTGGGGCATGGTTCAAAATTGCTTTCCAGAATGGCTGGACCAGTCCACCGCTCCTCCAGCAGTACATCACTTTAACTCTTTTCCCATAACTCCTCCAGTATTTATTTGCCATTTTTCTTTTTTGTCAGCTTTGTCAATCGGATTACTATTATGTGGAACCCCTGAACTTTTTCAGTTTTTCATTAGTCATCGTTAGTCAGCATGCGTTTATTGTGGGCCAGGTACTAGGAATGGAGATATAAAAATTAGAGAAATCACTAAACTTGAGGAATTTACATTCTACTAGGAGTATAAATCATGTTCAGAGATATGTAAATACATGATGTATATAAAATACTCTGGTATATGTTTGGATGTGTTGAATTTGAGATCCTTTGTAGGACACCAGGGAAGTTGTCAAGCCAGCAGTTTTGAAGCATTTATTAAATACTTACTATATGTAAAGCACTATGCTAAGCACTGGCAATACAAATAGAAAAGTAAGACAATCAAGTAATCACTAAGTCCCTCAAGGAGTTCATGGTTGTTTGTTTGTTTGTTTTGGCTAGGCAGTGGAGTTAAGTGACTTGCCCAGGGTCACACAACTAGTAAGTGTCAAGTGTCTGAGGCCAGATTTGATTTCTGGTCCTCCCTGACTCCAGGGCTGGTGCTCCATCCACTGCACCACCTAGCTGCCCCTGGACCTCATATTCTGATGGAGAAGACAATTCAGCTGCAAGTCCATGGTCCTTAGAGTGAAGCTGCAAAGAAGATAGTAATGCCTCTTTTTGAATATCATTTTCACTGATAAAACTTCTATCAATTTCGGATGTTGAATCATTTGACAATGCCAAAGACTTTAGTGATAATTAATTTCTTTTTTGGAGTCTTCAAAAGATGAGCTGGAGCATTTCCAAGAGCGTTTAGTACAAGGCTGGCATCTCCACAGGGTTTGTTTCCCAGAATGATGGCTATAAACATTAACCTGGAAGCATTGCTGGTTCCAAGGTTTTGGGGTTCAGAGTTTTGGGCTGTTTCCCTCATGGCCTGAGAGGAGATGGTGGACAAGCTATTGGTGGAAGTGGTTTGACTTGCTGGGCACATGCTGCCTTCTGTCTCCCCTTCATGTCCTGGTGCTTCAGCCAGGCTGCCTGCTTGCCCTGTAGTTGTTTGGTGGAAATGGCAGGACTCCTTTCATAGGACCTGCCTCCCAGGTAAAGCTTATTAGAGCAGACAAGAGTCATCTGCCTACAGATGTCAGGTAATTCCATGGGAGCTGATGAGATTACCAAGAAAGATGATGGTGATATCCGTCTCTCCCTTTTTAGCCAACCTCATCTTTTTATTCCACAATGTAGCTTTTCTCCTTCAGCCATGCAAATCTTTTTTCTTTCTTTCTTTTTTTAAGAACTAAGAACTTTTATCATTTTTAGGTTTTCATTTTTGTAAGATTCTGGGCTCCAAATTTTTCTCCCTCCCTTCTCCCTCCTTCCCCAAGAGAGCAAGCAGTTGGATATAGCTTATACATGTGGTCATGTTAAACATGTTTCCACATTAGTCACGTTGTGAAAGAAGAATCAGGACAAAAGGGAAAAACTACGAGAAAGGAAAAAAAAGAAAATAGTATGCTTCAGTCTGCATTCAGACTCCGTAGTTTTTTCTCTGGATGTGGATAATATTTTCCATCATGAGTCTTTTGGAATTGTCTTAGATCATTGCATTGCTGAGAAGAGCTAAGTCTATCAAAGTTGGTCATCGTGCAGTGTTGCTGTAAAGTTACTGTGTACAATGTTCTGCTGGTTCTGCTCACTTCATTCAGCATCAGTTCATGTAAGTCTTTCCAGGTTTTTCTGAAATCTGCCTGCTTTTATCATTTCCTATGGAACAGTAGTATTCCATTACATTCATGTGACAGCTTATTTAGCCATTCCCCAATTGATGGACTGCCTGTTCATGTCCTTTAACCATTTATCAGTTGGGGAATGACTTATATTATAAATTTGACTCAGTTCTCTATATTTGAGAAATAATAGCCATGCAGATCTGTTTGCTGTTCACTGCATATAGTTGATCCAGTTACTTAAAATATCCTCTATCTGAATTAGTCCAGGTTAGTTCAGATAGAGGGCATTTTAAGTAACTGGAAGAAGTTAAAGCTATCTGTAGTCATAATGAAAAAATGCTCTAATCACTGTTGATTAGAGAAATGCAAATCAAAACAACTTGAGGTACCACATCACATCTATCAGATTGGCTAACATAACAGAATGGGAAAATGATAAATGTTGGAGAAGATGTGGAAGAATTGAGACACTAATGCATTGTTGGTGGAGTTGTAAACTGATTCACCCATTCTGGAGAGCAATTTGGAACTATGCCCAAAGGGCTATAAAACTGCATACCCTTTGATCCAACAATACCACTACTAGGTCTATATCCCAAAGAGATTATAAAAAAGGGAAAAGGACCCACATGTACAAAAATATTTATAGCAGCTCTTTTTGTGGTGGCAAAGAAAGGTAGTGAAAAGAGCCTGGGAATTAGGAGATGTATTTTAGTCCTGATTGTTTTTTAAGTAGCTAATTTCTTATCCATGGACAATTGTCTTTTCTCAATTGCAAAATGAGAGAATTAGCTGTGGACTGGGAGAGGACCTACATTATTGTTTACTGGGATATAATGCACATGAAGTAGAAATATCTCAAGTTTGTATAACTTTTACATACCTACAGAGACAAACTTTTTCTTGTGAGGTAATCTTAGTGTTTTTATGACTACTTTCAGTCACTATATGGCTTTTTTCTTTAAAATGTTAATTTTTTTCTCTTTTAAAAAAATTGATGCCATTTGTTATTGTCATACTTATTTCTCAATAGATCTCTTCCCCCTTCCCACACCTAGCCATCCCTTATAAATTTTAAATAGAAAAGGAAAAACCACATTAACTATGTCTGATAATATATGAAATAATAGTAGAGCTACTCAAATTGTACGCATTACTCTTTACAGTTAAACTCACTGAAGTTTTCTTAAAACCATCCTGGAGTTGTAGATAGTAGAAGCATTATCTTTTCTTTCTTTCTTTCTTTTTCTTTCTTTCTTTCTTTCCTTCCTTCCTTCCTTCCTTCCTTCCTTTTCCTTTTCAGATGAGGAAACAGGTTTGGAGAGACTACGTCACATGCCCTTTGGTTCTTGGCTAATAAGTAGCAGAGACTTGACAGATTTCCTGAATCTGTTATACCACATTGCTCTCTTAACTATTCATTATACCACTTTAGTTTGAATATGGATTGTTTTGTCTCCTTCCTTGTCTTTATATAAAACTTGAGTGTGACTTCTATGATCTTAGTTTCATTGTTATTCTCATGTTTATTTCTGCATAAAAATGAAAATTAGCTGTAGTGAATCATCAATTACTATTTAGTTAATAAAGAAAAAAATGAAAGATGAAGCTTTCATTCACTTGAAAGTTTTACTCCCTTTCATATGCATCTTGTGAAATGTTTACATATTTTTGCATGTTCTCAAAGAGATCAAATTTTAGGGATTTCACTTTATATTTGGATACTTGTATTTGAATCATTATGGTATTTTGACACTTTGCAGGTAGTACAAAAATAATAGTGAAGGAATGATAATGAATCAGAAATTCTTACTAGGGACATTGATCTCAAATTAAAGAATATTTCTCTAACCAGGGTCTGGGAAAATACCATTTACATTTACTAACTAAATTTTTCTGGACTTTGAATACTTCATTTAACTTCTGGGATTAATTGATGTTATTGTTTCAGTAATCATTTTATACTGTTGCATTTAACAGCAAAAAGTGAACTTAATTATTCCATAGGCTAAGTTTCCTTGGACTTAATTATCATTTCTGTGCAGATGACTCCCAAATTCATATATCTAGTTCTAGTCACATTCCAGTGGTCATCTTCCTTTTGTATAGTTCAAACCTGTTGTCTCATAGGCATTTCAAGTTCAGCATGTACAGAACTGAATTCATTATTTTTCCCCTCCCTGACACCTTCCTTATTTCAGTCAAGGACAGTATCATTCTTCTAGTCACCTAGATTCACAAACTGGGGATTATCCTTGACTCCTTTCTTCTTTAACCCACATCAGCAATCAGTTGCCAAATCTTGTCTCCCTCTCCAGTAGTTTCTTGATGTTGTTTCTGCCTTTCTCATAGAGCCACCAGCCTAATTCTCATCACTTCTCAGCCTGGACTGTTAAAATAGCCTAATTTGGTCCTGTCTTAAGTCTGAACTCTTTCTAATCCATCCTCCATAATTGCTAAAGTGATTTTCCTAAAGTGTGTGTGATCATGTCATGCCTCTACTCAACAAACTACAATTCCTTCTCATTGTTCTTTAGGATCAAATACAACTCCCATGTTTAGTTATTAGAATCAAATACAAGCTGACTTTTTTATATGTTTATTTCTTTATATTATATTGCATATATTATATTTATATATAATCTATTAAGATATATTTTATTATGCACATTATACATGATATATTATTTTGTTACATATTATACATATTATATAATTTATAAATATATTTATTTTTGTATTATATTTTACTATATTGCTATTTTCCTGGACATTGTGATCCAGCAAGCTTTCTTTCTTGCTGTTCTTCACACATAATACTCCATCTTGTCTCTGTACCTTTGCAAAGGCTGTCTCCACGTCTGAAATGCATCCCTGCTTCATGTCAGCATCTTAGAATCCCTTGCTTTCTGTAAAACTCTGCTCAACTGGCATCTTCTACCTTCTGCATGAAACCTTTTCTTTCCCTGCCTCCCTCCCCCCCAGTGTTTTTCCTTGTATTTATTGTGTGTGTGTGTATACCTACTCGTGTACATATCTTCTGTAGAATATAAATTCCTTGAGGATAGAGACTTTCATTTTTGTCTTTACGTCAAGTGCCATATATGTAGGTGCTTAACAAATATTTGTTCATTTATTGGTGTTTTGAAGATTATCTCAACACAACTCTGTGGGTTCCATGTGACAAAAATGCATGCATGGAAATAATTGAAAATAAGTCACCACTGTCCTTTATATTCTTCATATGCCTAGACTTTAGTGCTTTTGCAAATATGGGATAAAAACATAAGTATATTGGCAGTGAGCTGTGTGGTAATTTTAAAATAGAAATTAGGTGTTGGAAGAGAAAGGGAATTTTGATTAGTAGTTACTCCCAGGTTCTTCTGCCATCCTGTCTCTGATCTTTTTTATTTTTCTTTAAGGGAAGAAAGAAGATGATAAAATATTGGAGTATATAGATATATATGTGTATATGTGTGTGTATGTATGTCTGTTTAAAAACAAAAGAACTTATATTTTTTGGTAGGGGTATTAGGAAGTCATACATGGTCAGTGCTACATGGTCAGAATTTCTCCTAAGTAAAATCACATTGGTAGTTGAGGATGAATTGGAGTGGGGAGACTGTGAGTAGAGAGAAGGTATGTAACATGAAAAATGTTTGGAGGTTGAAATGGACAGGGTTTGGCAGTTGATGGGTAGTTGATGAAGTGAGGAGAGAGAGGAATTAATCATAAAGAAAGCTGTGAGTGTAAGAACCTGTGAGACCAGAAGGGTGGTGCTGCCCTCCATACAATAAGGAGGTTCATTGGTGGGGAGGGACAGGGGTGACGGGGTGGGGTGGCTTGGGAAATTGCCAAGTTCTGTTTTAGATATGTTGTCTTTGAGATATCTCCTGGAAATCCATTTTGAAATATCAACTAAGCTAGTGGTACTGAAGACAGGAGAGATACTAGGGCTGGATGAATAGAACTGAAAATCATCTCCATGCAGTTGGAAGGTATTTTAGAGATAATATAATACAGTCTCCATGTTTTACCAATGAGGAAAATGATGGACCTCCATAAAAAAGTGACTTCTTCCCTAGGTCACAACCTGTATCTATACTGTTATTCTTGAAATGCTTTTTTTAAAATTATAATGAAACCTTAATTGACCAGAATGGTCAAAGAGTGGATATTCTCATTAATTTCAAGTAAAGAAACTGTATTCCACCTTTTGTTAAAAGCATTTTGTGAAAAGTAATTTGCTTCAGTAATATGTACACTAAGTACAATTGAATTTTTCTGATAAGAGGATCTTACAGTGCCTTAAGTTTTTGTTTTGTTTTGTTTTGTTAAAACAAAGTTCAGAGTATGGTGGTACAGGTAGGAGAGGAGAATAAATGTGTTATGACTTCTAAGGCCCATGCAAAGTTGATTTAAAAAAACAACAACAACAACAACAACAACAAAACCCAATCACCCTAAATCCCTGGAATGAGTTCATTTTGTTGAACTTGCCTACTTGTTTCTTCTGAAATGGAGAGACAGATAGTGGTGTAACAGATAACGTGTTGGACTTGGAGACAGTAAAACTTGGGTTTTGAATCCTGCTCTGGACATAAATTATATATATGACCATTGGCAAATCACTTAACCTCTCTAAACCTCAGTTTATTAATTTATGAAATGATAATTATAATGCCTGTAGTACTTATCCCCCACAGTGTTGATATGATCCTCAAATGAGGGTATAAGTAAAGTGCTTTCCAACTTTTAAAGTGATATAAATTTCTATTATTATTATTTATTGGGATATATACACGTTGCTGTGATGAATCTGGTACTGGTTAAACTTAAATTGAATGAATCTGTTGAACACTTATAGACAAACTCATGCAGACTCTTTTTAAGTGAATTAGAATATAATAGGCTAAAATTATGTGGCATAAAAATATTACCATTCATACTTTTAACATACAGGATGACAAACATTTTATCCATTCACTAGATGATTTATTACTTAACTTTTGGTTTAGTTTTTGTAGAAAATGTTTCCTGACTGCTATGAGAGAAAGTGGAATACACTGTCCCCTCTGTCGTGGAAATGTAACTAGAAGAGAGCGAGCATGTCCTGAACGGGCCTTAGACATTGAAAATGTCATGAGGAAATTTTCTGGTAGTTGCAGATGCTGTGCAAAACAGGTAGAGTAAAATATGCTGTATTTGATATTTAAAAGTTAAGTTTTCCACACGAGAGATAACATAATTTCATTTGAACTCATTCATTTTCTGAGCCATAATTTGACTTTATTGATAGTTTTTGATAGTTAATTGATTGTTTTTATTATGATAATATTGTTACAGCTTTATAGATCGTAATATCATAGACTTAAGAGTTGGAAGGGCCCTCAGCGGCCATCTAGTACATACACCCCCATATCTCGTTTTATAGATGAGCAAACTGAAGGCTAGAGAAGTTGTGACTTGAACAAGATCTTAAAAGTTATATGTGAAGTTAAGGAACCATAGTATGAGAAGAAATTCCAGTTGGTCACTTACAGCAATCATAAAATATTTGACAACATTGACAACTAACTTCATTATTTATTGCTCACTTGTTCATCATAGAAAACCTTAAAGTTTCTGTCATGTGGAGAAGGAATGTATGATGGACAATTATGATAATTTATCTGTGGACCCATTAAAGACATTGCTTTATTTTAGTTGATGAATTTTGTGAACAAAGTCAGATTCTATTTCATGCATTTACCCAAGTCAGATAATACCACTCTACTTTTGTGAGAGGGTTGCATAACTGATGGAGAAGTAGAGTGAAGCTAGGTACACTTGAAAGATACTGATTCCACTTCTCATTGCTGAAATGAAAAACGTGTATACTGTTAACCTGACAGCTTTCCTTTTTCAGTCTCTTATGTTGAAGACTAGGAAAAAACTCGATAGTGTTTAATAGTAATGTAGTTAATATGCAGTTAATTATTCTTAAAGCTACTATATTAGTAGTTAAGGTATAGCAATGGCAATAAAACACATTTAAAATTATTAGTAAAAATAAGTTTTAGTAATTGTAATGCCAGGGTTTAACGACTTTATATACTTGATAGGTAAATATGATTTTTTACTCATGCTTACAATGTTTTGGTTGGAAAGAAGAAACCATTTTTAACTGTTAAAAATTTCAGTAGGGGAAGAATTCTTTTCTTTTTGTTGGAGTGTTTACCTTATACCCACCTTTGGCTTTTTCTGTTATTCCCAGAACTGTCTTTTAATCTTGTGAGAGATTTCTGTTTCAAATGCAAAATTGTTTTGGATTTAATTTGCAGATCAAATTTTATCGCATGAGACATCATTACAAATCTTGTAAGAAGTATCAGGATGAGTATGGCGTATCCTCCATCATTCCAAACTTTCAGATCTCTCAAGATTCAGTAGGGAATAGGTAAATAATTTTTGTTCATTTAAAAGTAGTTAATGTATTATAATTTGCTAACTACTTAGATGAAGGTAAAAGTAAAGCAAAACTCAGGTTTTTAAAGCAATGGTATGGAAATTGTTTTAAATAAGCTGCTATAAATTGGCTAGGGAAATGACTTCAGAATTATATTTGGGAATATGTAGGTTAAATCTTGGGCCTCAACATTGTAGCATGCATGTAGAGCACAACTGATTTAAAAAATGAAGTCTGTAGACTTTTGAACTTTACCTAGTGCTTTTGCCTAGGAAGTAGTTAGACTTATTTCTGTTCTGGCATTACAACTGAATTGCTTTGTGACCCATAGTAAAATAAAATGCCTTTCCTGTTTGTCAAGTTGGAATCAAATGTCATCTTTCCTTTATAAAGATCCCTTATCATTAAAGGAATAAAACTAATGAGTTGTATAGATTAAACTTTACATATAACCCATTTAACATATTGGTGATAGAAATAGTCTTCCAGTGTTAGAAAAGTAGAATTTGACTTGTTGGTGAAAATTCTTAATTAAAGACCCCACATTTTCTATAATTTGGGATTAGTGTTTATGAGTCTATAGGTCAGCGTTTTCACACAGTGCCAATTTTGAGTACGTATAAATTGGAAAAATTCTAGAAAATTGAGTTTTGTATTGGAGAATTGGAAAGGACATTGTTCAAATAGTCTAATTCTCTCTTTTGATGCATTAGGAAATTAAAGGTTAGAGGGGATGAATGACTTTTTAGCAAGAGTACTCGGATCATAGAACTGGAAGAGAGCTTAAAGGTTGTTCAGCCTAATCTCCTTCATCTTACATATGAGGAAATTGTGGCTCAGAAAGGTTAAATGACGTTCCTAAGCTCAGTTAGATAGTAGGGGTGGTAGAGCTGAGGTTAGAACTTCGGTCCAGTGACTCTCTGAATTCAGCATTACAAGTTCTGTACTGTTTTTACCCTACTGCTCTGCCTCCAAGTTGTGCTGACTTCCAATCTCAAACTCTTTGTGTTATATTTGATATAGCTAGTGGTGAATTTCTTATAAATGCTTCAGTAGATTAACAAAGACCCAGATATAGAGGTTTAGGTTTTCAGGGCTAGTTTGGAAAATGATGCTGGTCCAGAAGGGGAGGAGCTGGTCAGAGACAGCAGGCAGATGGTAGGATGGTTGGATGGAACGTGAAACTGAAGACTGGTCTGATGTCTAACAGGTAGGTGTAGTAATCTAAATGGGCTACTCAGTCACCAGTGAACCATGTTGGGCTCTGGAGGTGGGTGATTAATTTCACTAGGGATGGAGGGGGGTGTTCTTGGATTCTCAAGTAGAGAGTCTGAGGTCTGATGTGGAGAAGGGTGCTGGATAACCAGGTGGGAAGGAACAGTTCAGAGGTGGCAGATAAATAGTGAGAATGGCCTGGGTAGATGACTGGTTGGGATGTGAAATTCAGTACATATTTCTGAACATCCCATGATAACCTTTATAAAAATTGATTATTTGGTTGGGCATCATAAACAAATATCAAAAGTCAAAAATAATAAAATGTAGTCATTAGAGACTATATAGTACAATAAAAACATAATGTATAAAGGCACTATGACCACAAAATAGTACACATGAATGGAGAATGAGTAATAACATTCTGAATAATGAGTAAGTTGCAGAATAAATTATACAAATGAAAAATAACTTAAATCATTGTAACAGTGAGGAAACATACTAAAACTTACAGGATGTAGTTAATGGTAGTCTTCAGAGGGATTATGTCTCTGAAAACTTAACAAAATAGAAAAAGTCTAAATGAAATGAACATGCAGTAAAAAGGAGTGGAAAATATATTAGCAACCCTAAAAAGTATTAAAAAAAAAAGACATTTTGAGTGTTAGGTAAGTTAAAAAAAAAACCTTGAAAAAACCAAGAATTGATTAAAAAACAGCTGATTCTTTGAAAAGATTAACAAAATAGAATAAATCATTATCTGACCTGATCAAGTAAAAGATAGGGAAAAGAAAATTATTATGATATAAAATCAGCAAAATTTGTAACAGAAGGAATAAATAAAATAATTAAACTTCAACGAAACTGGGAGCTCAAAAGGAACTTGAATATTTACAAAGTATATAAAAGTGTTGCCATGCTAATAGAGCAATAATTAGAAATTCCTAAGCAGCCAGATTTGAGAAGAAGAAATCAAAGAGGACATAAATGGATTAAGAAAACTGCCTAGACAATTTGAATTTTTTGGTGAATTCTGTCAAATATTTAAAGAGTAATTTATACTTAAGCCACAAAAATTATTTTTGGGAAATAGAGACAGCAAACTGTTCTAAATCTCTTTTACAAAACAGATGTTGTCCTGATCTCAATCCAGGGAGCAACAAAGTAGAGAAAGATAACTATACAACTATTTCTGAATCCATGTTGATGCAGAAATGTAAATGAAATCACAGGAGATAACAGCAACATATCCAGAAAATAATTTCCTATGATAAAGTTGGATCAGTACCACGATTTTAAGGGTAGCTCAGTTTCAGGGAAAATTAGCTTAGTCATATAAATGATCACAAGATTATTTCACTAGATATGGAAAGAACCTCTGACAAAACATATCACTCATTTATATTGAAAATCCTAAAAGTGTAGGTATGGAAGAGACATTTTTATATGATGAAAAGCATATGCTCAAAATGAAGACTTAGCTTTGTTTGCAACAAAGAAACACTGGAAGCTTTCCCAGTACAAACAGGAGCAAAGTAAGGATTCTCTTCCAGTATTTTTTTTCATAGTTTGAGAAATACTAGCTATAGCTTTCATAGTATGGTACTAACATTGTAGTATATAATGTAAGCCTTGCTGACTTTCATTGTTACCTTTTTTTACATTGTTGTAGTCATGAAGTACTAGGTGGTTCTTTACATTTCTTCATTCCATACCACCTCAGAAGAAATATATCCCATGGTTCCTAGAATCTTTAATAGAGGTCATTCTTTAAGGCACAAGTTTACAGTATTTTCGTATTTCATAGTTCAGAGATTCCTAGTGTTTGGGCACATAGTTCATTTTCATCTTTTTGAGTCACAAATAATACTGCTATGAATATTTTAGTGCTTTTGATCATTCCTTGATTTTATTTAAATTCCTTGGGATAGAAACCCAGCAGTGAGAGAGATAGCAAGGTCAAGTGGCATGAACAACTTAGTAATTTTTCATGCATAATTTTAGGTTTGCTTTTTTTAAAAACCGCTAGCTCCCCACCCTGATTTTAAAGTAAATATTATTTGATGCTTTACCCCCTTATATTAGTCATTTCAACACTCTTCCCCACCCCTACCCCCTGTTTTCTTTGTGACAAAGAAAAATAAGCAAAACATTTAGTAGGTCCAGTCTCACTTAATAGACAGTATTTTGCTGTCTGGGTTCTTCATTGTTTTTTCAGTTCTTGAGAATTAAGCTTTTTGTGATCTTTTAGTTTATGTTGTTGTATTCTTTGTATATATGATTTTTTTTTTGTTCCCTCATTTAGTTCTGCATTAGTTCACATAAGTCTTCCCATTTTTCTCTGAATTGCTCTTACTATTTCTTGCTTCATAATAATATTCCTATATATATATATTTTTTTTTTTCTCCTAACATTTCTTATATTATGAGACTTTATTTTTACTTAATTGCTACCACAAAGAATGGGCAACTAGGTGGCACAATGGATAGAGTGCCTCAGATACTTAGCTCTGTGACCCTGAGCAAGCCACTTAACCCTGTTTGCTTCGGTTTTCTCTTTTGTAAAATGAGTTAGAGAAGAAAATGGCAGACACTCCAGTGTCTTGGCCAAGAAAACCCCAAATGGGGGTCATGAAGAAATAGACATGACTGAAAAGAATGACTGAACAACAAACAGATCTATGGGATAAGCGAGATCATTAAATAGGTCAACAAATACTTATCAGTGGGATAAGTGAGATCATTAAATAGGTCAAAAGGTATGTATTATTTAGTCGCTGTTTTGTATAATTACAAATTTGAAATTTGGAATAGTTGAGCCTTTTCAAAGCTCCACTAATAGTGCTTTAGTGTAGTTGGCTTCCAATAGCCTCTCCAACATCAGTTGTTTATTTTTTTGTAATCTTCACAAGTTTGCATTTTGTGATGTGTGAAACCTTTTAATTTCTTTTAATTTCCATTTTTTTGTAATGATTTTGAGTATGTTTTTTCATTTATTTATATAATTTGCAGTACTTGGGAAAACTGCATACCTTAGACAACCTATCTTTTGGTAGGTTTATTTTTGGATGTATGTTCAAATTTTGGACAATTTACTTTAAAATACTGTAGTGCTCTTAAGAATATTAGTGAAAACATTTAATATTTTATTTTAGTATTTGTCAACTTTTTGTATTTTAAAATTGAGTTACATTTTTTTTTTTAATTAGACCATAAAAGTTGAAGCAGATTTGGAATTTTGTGTGTCCTGGGAAGGGACTAGGCTGAAATTTGTAGTATTTGCAAAGAAAGAAGTTATTAATTTTGTAAGAAATTCAAGATGATATTTTAATACTACCTCACATTTATATTGTGCTATGAAATTTATTAAATAGCCCCTGTGATGATATTTGCTATAAATGCTGAAGTATTCTCAGAGAGGTTAAGTAATTTGCCCATGCCATGCAGTTAGATTTTGAACCCAGGTCTTGTGGCTCCAGTACTCTGCCACACTGTATCAGAAAACTTATAATTTACCTAAAGAAAACAGGGGAGAGACTTTTCAAGTAACCCCAAGGCCTTTGTAGAGTCAAATTATATGCATTTAATATATTCATTCAGAATTTTTCTTAATAATTATAATTACAACTCACATTTTTATAGTGCTTTTAGGTTTTCAAAGCACTTTACTCACAACAACCCTGTCAGGTAGGTAGACAACCCATATCTAAGTGGAAGGAGAGCACTGGCTTTAGAGTCAGCACACCTGAGTTGTAGCCTGGGTTCTGCCGATAACTTGATGTATAACCTTGGGTAAGTCAGTTAACTTTTATTTTTTAAAATATTTTTATTGCCTCCCTTAAAAACAACACTGCTGAACACTACTGTCACCAACTAGACAAACACAACTGATTTTAGAAGGGGAGGAATTCATTTTGAAAAAGAAATTTACATTACTGTTTGCCTTGGAGACATTGACCTTGCCCCCTTTAAATGATCTTGTCTGAAGTCTAAAAGACAAACTAAAGAAGTTCTTTGAAAAACATTAATTTTTATAACTGTTGGGAGTCTTCAGGCTTAAGAATTTCACCTCTATAGAATGCTCAACTCTAGTTCAGACAAAAAAAAGAACTTGAATTATAGCTAGCCAAGAAAATTGACCTTTTCTGCACTCCCTTTTTATATTATTTCTTTATATGCTTTTGGGTTTACAGGAAATCAAGGGAGGGAAAGAAGTTCCCTTTTAACTCAATTCAAACTACCATTTTATAAGGGAAAAAATAATTAGATTTCAAAAAAATATTGAGTACATGTAGTCTAAGGTAGCAATTACAAGAGAAATATAAGGTGTGGTTCCTACCCTCTTGAGAATTTACAGTTTTGTGAGGGAGATGAGTTACATGGGTAAAATAATTAGAGAAGTATATATCATGGCATATTGTGTTGTTTTCCCTTTACATTCCTAGTTCCCAGCATAATGTCTTGTATTTAGTAAATGTTCGTTGATCAATTAAATATTACCAGGAGCCCAGCATGTAGTGGCCACCTTGCATTATAAATAGTCAAGCAGAGGAAAGATTCAGTTCAACGGTATCTGTCTGCTAGATGCAGAGATTCCATGAGATCTAGTCCCTGTCCTTGAGTTTATAATCCAGTAGGAGGATATTACACTTGCACATAATTATAATATAAAATAGAACTTAGGTACTTTATAGTTTTTAAAATGCTTTCCTCACAGCAACCTTACACTGTAGGTGGTATAAGTCTTATTATCTACTTTTTACAGATGAGGAAATTGAGGTTGCCCAGTTAAATGACTTGCTCATGGTTGAATGTATGTCTTCTGACTTTGGTTCAAGTGCCCATGAATAAAAAAATAAGTGTAAACTTCCAGCCATTTGAAGTTTCTCCATTAATTGACCCCATTTTCCTATTTTTTTGGGCGGCGAGGCAGTCGAGGTTATGTGACTTGCCCAGAGTCACACAGCTAGTGAGTGTTATGTGTCTGAGGCCACATTTGAACTCAGGTCCTCCTGACTCCAGGGCTGGTGCTCTATCTACTGCACCATCTAACTGCCCTTCTCTTTCCCTATTCTTATCTCCTATCGCTAACTCCCTGCCATATTCTCTACTGTGTTCAAGTCAGTCTTTTCTCTTTGTTCTACAAACATTCCATATCTCATTTCCTCTTTCCCTTTCCATATGCTTACTTCCTTTCCCCTTTGCCCCCCTCCCCAAATATAATAGCCTCTTTGCTATTCTACCTATTCAGATTTTAACAATTCTTCAAGACCTTCCTCAAGTTCTGTCTATTTCCTGATTTTGTTTTTCCCAGTAAGTACATTATGTACTTCTGTACCGAAGAAGTTCAAAGGGAGGCTGCATGTGGTCTGAGGAAGGGCATCTCATGCTCAGAAGTTCGTATGATTTTCTTAAACAAATCATTGTTGGTCAACCTAATCGTTGAAAGCTTCATGAAGGAGGTAGAACTTGAGATGGGTCTTGAAGGATAGGAAATGAATATAGAGTGTTTGAGGTACAGCAGGAGACTGACTCAACCAGAGCAAAAACTATGTTGGGGGAGTTGTTGGAGGTAAATTCCGGAAAGGGAGGCCGTATCATGGAGAGGAAGAGCCTTTGGATAGCAAAGAGCAAAAGTTTATACTTATTTATACATGTTGTAGAAAGAGCACATAAGTTGAAGTCAGAAGATATGTGTTCAAACTTTGACTCTAGAATTTTATGAGCCATGTGACCATGGACAAGTCACTTAACCCCAGCTTTATTTTCCTCCTCTGTAAAATGTGGATAATAATACTTGCATTACCTAATTCATAAGGTTGTTATAAAGTACTGTCAATATGTAAGCTGCCATTTTGGGTTTTGGAGTGGAAGGAATGACCTGATGGAAAGTTGTGTTTTTAGGAAGATTATTCTGGCAGTCGTATGTAAGACATTTGTAAGGAAGCCCAGTTAAACAGTTATTTTGGTCCAGGCATGAGGTAATGAAGACTTGGATGAGCTAATGGAAATGAGAATGGAGAGAAATGAGAACTTACAAACAAATTGAATGAGATAAGAAGAAAAAGTATACATTTCCATAAAAGCACTTTAAATCTTACCTACAGGTTGCTAAAGTTGGCGTTCCCAAAGTTTTATTTTCCTCAGCTTTCAGAGGAAAAAAGGCATAATATTTTGTTTTGAGAAGTGGGAATGGACACCTGATTTTTAAACATCAAACAAATATCTGATTTCATCGTGAACCAGTACTTTTAAGATATTTCTGTTGAAAGAATATTTTTGTATTTTTAACTATAAGCATAAATGAGCCATTCCTCCCACTCCAATGATATATTTTTTTAAAGCAAGTGGCAAAAGGCCTTTGCTATCTTTCTTGTTGGTTCAAGTTGATGAATGCGTTTTAAAGTAATATAAAACTGCTTTTAAAAAATGCTGAACTGGGGCAGCTAGGTGGTGCAGTGGATAGAGCACTGGCCCTGAAGTCAGGAGGACCTGAGTTGAAATGCGGCCTCAGACCAAACACTTGACACTTACTAGCTGTGACCCTGGGCAAGTCATTTAACCTCAATTGCCTAAAAAAACCCCAAAAAACGCTAAACTGTTTCTTCATAAATATTCTAAAGTCCAAAGTTTCCATTCTCATTCAGGCTCTTCCACTCAGTAAATCCAAATGATGAGGTTTTCCTGTACTTTGGGATTTTAATTTGAACCACTTATGACAATTTTATACTTAATTTTCTCCTATACCTTTCTTAAGTAATAGGAGTGAGACATCTACGTCTGATAATACAGAGACCTATCAAGGAGATGCAAGGTAATTTTTTAAAAAACTGATTTTTTAACAAGTGGTATCTATTTTTACTAAATAACCATAATATTTTTGATTGGATTAAAATTTCTAGGCCATAGTTTACCTGAAATATTCAGAGTAATTATTTTACCTTGAAAACTTAGCTTTTAAGATTTTTGATTCCTCTTGTCAGTGACATATATAGGAATACTTAGTTTGAACCATATATTAGTAGATAGGTTGTATAAATTGTCAGTGAGAGGGAGGTGACAGTATAAGATTGCAGGAGAATTGACTTTTGACAGTGTGGTTGATGATAGGTACAAAATATTGTTAACATTTTAAAACAGTTTTTTTTTTCATCCCTTGGACAATTTAGTATCCATGCTAACCAGTTGAGACAGCACAGAAGTTTATTATAGAGTTGCCAGCATTGAACTTTTTCTTGGGAAAATTAATATCCCTACTAACTTTCAGTGTAGTTTTGAACAGAATGGGGGAAAGCTTTTATTCAGAGCATTCTAAATTTAAATGTCAGAAAAGTCATGCAACTATGATAAAATGGCTAACTATAGCCAAAGCAGTATTACAATATAAAATAGAAGGATCCATTAATGTATTTCTTGGTATTTTGAATGAATCTAAATTTAACATTGTTGTCTTTTAAAAGAAAAATATTGGTATCTTTTGTTCTTATATCACCATCATTTCCAAATATATCCCTCCCTACTTCTCCACTCAATAAACCATTCCTTGATTTCTTGGAATAAAAAAGAAAGATAAATTAAGTTCAACAAACCCAACCAACATATCAAGTTAGTGTGGCAGTGAATGCGATATTTCACACTAATTGTCCCCTACCTTTGTAAAAAATGGAGGAAGTACATTTTCTTAACCTTTCTCTAGGACTAAGTTTCTTGGTTATTATCATTACATGTTCAGTTTCTTCGTATTATTGTCTTGCAGTTCTACTGGGCATCCCACATTTAAGTGTCCCTTGTGTCAAGAAGCAAACTTTACAAGACAGCGTTTACTGGATCATTGTAATAATAGTCACCTCTTTCAGATAGTCCCTGTGGTAAGTATGGTTGAGGCAGTGTAAGTCTTAATTAATTCTTAAAAGTTTACAACAAGAATAATAAAGAGTCATTTACTTCACTTGTATACATCATTGTGGATTTTATCTTTTATACACAGACACATTTAGATACAGTGCCATAAAACTGTTTTTCAAAACATAGTTAAATTTTTATCTTTTTCTTAAAACTATGCTTGTAATCTTAAAATAATATTACTAAATGGTTAAAATTAATTTAAAAAAATTAGGTAAAGCAATATTCCTGCTTCAGAGGTTTTAAAGGTCTATCTGACCTTATTCATTGCTATTATAAAATGGGAACTATTTTGGGGATACAGTAGAATAGGGTGGTGCTATCAAGGAGAAGGCAGAAGTAACAGAGGTACTTATCGTCCTTACCATTCTCACTGCCATCACCCTAGTTAATGCTATTAATCAGAGTTTGGCACACCAGGCCTCCCTACTTCTACTATCTCTGTCCTCTAGTTCATTCTATCCACAGCTGCCAAATGTATCTTCCTAATTCACTGATCACTCAATTATTCAGGTTCCTCCACGGTTCCCAATCATCTTCAGAACAAAATCCCTTAAAATGACATTCTAGGACTTTTGTGGTCTAGCTCTAACCTGTTTTGTATCTAGATCTTTTGCCACTCAGTCAACAAGCTTTTATCATATAAAGCATAAGGGAAATAATAATCCCTGCCCTCCAGGAACTTATAATCTTGACAGTGGAGAAAACATGTGTGTATATTCAAGATAGTTACAAAGTAGCCTTAAGGTAGTCATTGATAGCTCGGTGGAACAGAAAATGTCTCCTCCAGAAGTTGTCCCTTAAGTTTAGTCTTGAAATAATCCAGTGATTCTAAGAGGTGGAGGTAAGGAGGGAATGCATCCCAGTCATGGGGGCAGCAATCATTGTAAAAGCAAGGAGACAAGAGATGAAGTATTTATGTGTGGGAATAACAAATAGAGCCGTGCTTTAGTAAAATTTGGCTATATAAAGGATGGATTGGGGTGGGTAGAAGACATGAGGACTGCAGAACGAATAGAAGGCCATTGCAGTATTTGCAGGCAAGAGGCAATGAGAGCCTAAACTAGGTTGGGTGGCTATGTGAATGGAAAGAAGTTAATGTATAGGAGAAGTGTTGTGGAGGTAGAGGTGACAAGATTTGGACAATTGTGATATAAATGAATGGGGAGTTAAGACTGAGGTTGCAAATCTGGGTGACTTAAAAACATGTTGGTGACCTTGACTGAATAGAGCTACTCTGGATTTGAGTCCAGATTGTTTGACTCCAAATCCAACGCTCTTCAGTTTGCTGTGCGTAATTGTAGTTCCAGTGGTCATGCTTTCAAAGTAAAACCAGCCTCATAATAATGATGTTATATAAATGAATATATGTTGTATTTGATATGTACTCATTTTATTAGAATCTGCAGTTGAAGTAAAATGATCCCTTTTAACCTAGAAGTATATGATTCTAAATTTTTTCTAATTCTTGCCTCTGTTCCTATTCAACTTTTAAAATTGTTACGATCTCACAGAATTTTGTATTCTTCAAATGTACTTATTCCTTTTCTTAATTATATTTATGGATATTTTATGATCATCCCTACTATACTAAGCTCCTTGAAGATGTCTTATTTTTTAGCATTTTCCCTAGGACAACTGAATTGCAAATAGTAATAAATATATGTTGAATGAATATTGAGGCAGTGGTAGAGCGGCAGAGGTTGGAGGTTTTTTTGCTACTCAGTTTTATTTTTCTAATTTACGAAGCATTTTGTAATAAATATGCTTACTCAAGCAAAACCAATTCCCACGTTGGCCATGTCCAAAAATGTATATCCCATTCTGTACTCTTGAGTCCATCACCCTTTTGCCAGGAGGTTGGCTAGCATGCTTCATCATCATTCCTCTGGAATCATTGTTGGTCATTGGAACATAAATTCGTATAAGGCTTCTCAAGACTCTGAAATCATCTCTTTGTGTTACTTCTTATGGTGCAGCAATGTTTTATTATGTTCAGCTATGATAATTGACTTAGCTGTTTCCCATTTGTTTCGTTGGGGGAAAGGGCATCATAAAAAGTGCTACTATAAATATTGTACATAAGAGTCTTTTTTATTGTACAGAAGTCTTTTTTTTAAATTATCTCTTTGGGTTATCTAAGTCTAGTAATAGTAATATTAGAGCAAATGCTATGGAGAATGTAGGGAATTTTGGGGTATAGTCCTTAGCTTCCTTTTCAGTTCCAATTAAAATCCTGCCTTCTACAGGATAGCTTTCCCTTTAACCCCTCTTAATTATAGTGCTTTCCCTCTTTTAATTATTTCATATTTATCATGCTTATAGCTTACTTTGTATGTGTTTGTATGTTGTCTCCCCCGTTGGATTGTAAGCCCAATGAAGGCAGGAGCTGTCTTTTGCTTCTTTTTTGTATCTAATGCTTAGCACAGTGCCTGGTACATAGTAGACATTTAATAAATGTTTATTGGTTGATTGAGATTGCTTTCCAGAATGGTTGGACCAGTTCATAACTCCACCAGTGTTTCATTAATGTGCCAGTTTCAGCACTTGTAATTTTTGTTTTTTGTTATTTTTGTCAGTGTTGTGGGGTGAGATGGAACCGGAGAATTATTATTAGTGACTTGGAGCACTTTTTCATATGGCTGTTGGTGGCTCTTTCATCATTTGAGAACTGCCTGTTCATATCTTTCGACTGTTTCTCTGTTGGGGAATGGCTCTTGTTTTTAAATATTTTGAATCCATTTCCATTTTGGGTATCAAATGTTTTGTCAGAAGAACCTGTTGTAAAGATATTTTCCACTTGCTGTTTTCTCTCTTAGCACTTTTCCCCGCTTAAGTACCCCAGTACCCCTTGACCCAGCAATATCACTACTAAGTCTGTGTCCTAAAGAGATTTAAAAAAATTAAGGAAAAGGACCTGTGTGTACAAAAATATTTATAGTAGCTCTTTTTGGGATGGCAAAGAATTGGAAATTGAGGAGATATCTATCAAATGGGGAATTGTTGAACAAGTTGTACTTTATGATTGTGATGAAATACTGTTTGCTAAAAGAAATGATGACCAGAATGCTCCAAGAAAAACTTGGAAAGACTTACATGAACAGATGCAGAGTGAAGTGAGCCAGAACCAGGAGAACGTGATACACATTAACAGCAACATTTTATGATGATCAGCTGTGAATGACTTAACCATTCTCATCAATATAATTATATTCCAAGACAATTCCAAGGACTTGTGACGAAAAATGCCGTCTATCTCTAGAGAACGAAGTGATGGAGTCTGAATGCAGATTGAAGCATACTTTTTTTTAATCTGCTTTCGTAATATGCCTAATATAGAAATAGGTTTTTTGTGACTGCACCTGTATAATCTATGTCAAGTTGCTTCTTAGAGAGAATGGAGGGGAGGGAGAAAATTCAATTTAGAACTCAAAATAAAAGCCAACTAATGTTAAAAATTGTTTTTATATGTGATTGGAAAAAATTATAAAAATTTTAAAAAGGGGTGGAAAAGAGGAGTTTGATTAACAATAATTTATAACTGAAGCAATTTTCGTCTATGTGATTGTCCTTCTCTTCCTTTTGCCTAGACCTTGATTACTGGTTCTTGCAAATTTTTTTTTCCTTTTTAATTCCCTCTTCAATATCTACTCTCAAGCTGAAGTTTGTTTAGCTTAAAGTTATTCCTTCCCCAGTATTATCCTATTTACCCTTCTAAAGGGCTTTGCCTATTTTCTTTTTGAGTTTGTTGCTTTTCTTCATCAGATTCTCTGTGTGTGTATTCAGCTTATCAAATTTAGATAAGAGTGAGGTTACCCCTCTCATTTTTTCTGTGTTTGCATATTCTTCTTTCCCACTCCCTTTATGAGAAATACTAGGTTCCACCCACTTCTTCCTCCTTCTTACACTAATGTATCATTTTTAATCTTCCCCTTTTTTCCTCTTCTTAAAACTTAACAGCATAGAGCTAGTCCACCCACAGATTTTCTCATTGTCTTATTTAACTCCCTCAGTGCCCTTTGAAGATACTAATATTCTGAAAGGACATTTGTTTTCCTCTCTGTATTAGAATGTTAGCATTTAATCATTCTGTATCTCCTTCCAGTTGTTCAAATACATTTCTTTCTAGGTTCAAATTTTCTATTTAGCTCTTACTTTTTAATTCGGAATTCTTGAAAGTTATGTGTTCCCTTAAAGGTCTATCTTCCCTTTTTTTTTTTTTTTTCGTTTAAGAATTCAGCTTTGTGGGACATATTTTTTGTGGTTATAATTAAGTAAGTCTATCTATTTTGCTTCTTGCTATATTTTATTCCAAGAATGCCTTTTGTTTATAGTAGATGCTGCTAGGTCTTGTGGGATAGCCTGACTGTGGTTCTTTGCTACTTTTTATTTCTGGTGGCGTGCAGTTTTCTTACTTTGACATGGAAACGCTCTGGATTTTGGCTAACACATCCCTGAGGCTTGCCATTTTCTTTGTAGCTATGTTGCGTGATGGATGGAATACTGAACCTGGAATCAGGAAGACCTGAGTTCAAATCTAACCTTAGACACTAGCTGTTACGACCCTGGGCAAGTCACTTTGGTCTGCCTAAGTTTCCTCATTGTAAAATGGGGATAATAATAGCCTGTCCCTAGATTGTCATGTAGATCACGAGTTAGTATATTTAAAGCTCTTTACAGACCTTAAAGAGCTGTGTAAATAATAGTTATTATTTCTGTCAAAATCACTGTCATTTTTCTAGTAAGAAGGAAGGAAATAAGCAACTTATTAAGGGCCTATGTATCAGGCACTGTGCTAAATGCTAGTTTCCTGAGTTTGTGACCTTGGCATTATCTTGACCTCCTCAACCTTCCTCAACCCACAAATCCAATTAGTTGCCAAATCTTGCCATGTATTTCTTAATGATAAGTTATATACAGAGTGTGCCAAAAGTCTTAATGCAGTTTCAAGCTTTAGTAGCTTGAAACTTTTGGGACACTCTATATTTTGATATGTACAAATCTCCCCCGTTAGAATATAAACTTCTTGTGAGTAGGGATTATTCCTTTAAAAACATTTTTTTCCTCAACTTACATCCCTGGCACATAAACAGTAAATGATTCAGTATTGTGCATGGCATGTAGTAGGGACTTAATAAATACTTGTTGATTGATTCATTGTTTGATTTATTGGTTAGTGCTATTCACTGGAGGTGATCTACTGTAGGATAATTCTTTTCGTGGGGATGTTATAAAAGAAGTGGTTCCAGTTCTAAGTAGGTGTTAGGATAGATGATGACTCCTGACATCTTTTTCAACTCAGATTCTGATTGCACTAAAGTAGAAGGTATAAAATGGGTGGTTGGGAAATGAGCCAATGGAAGTTGGATGTAAAAACCATTACTCTGTTTTAGCATTGTCAGTCAGGTGTCAGGTAAATGGACAGTACAATATCTTTGTTAACTTAACAGTGTGTGAGTATTCACTTTCATGATTGGATTTAATTCTATTATATATTTCTCTTTTAGACGTGTCCTATTTGTGTGTCTCTTCCATGGGGAGATCCTAGCCAGATTACTAGAAATTTTGTTAGCCATCTAAATCAAAGACATCAGTTTGATTATGGAGAATTTGTGGTAAGTGTTTTCTTCAAAAGTATGAAAATCAGATGAATCTATTAATTTTCTATGTAAATTATGTATTTTGAGTAAGGCTGTTGTGACACAGTGATGGTAGTGGAGCCCTTATTTTGACTTTTAAAAATAAACCTCATCTAGAAAGTGATAGCCCTAGCTTTCACCTACTTTTACAGCTGGTGATTATATCATGTTAGATGTAAAAGTTGTCTATAAATTGGTGGAAAATTACTCTTTTTTATCAAGAAAGATCTTGGCCTTCAGAATTTAAATATGCAATTGATTAACAAATTCTGTAGATACTCTTTTTTCAAGTCTAGTAATCCTATATATATAGTGTACTTTCTAAAGTGAAAAGCTTATCTGTATGCCTAAGACAAATGTCTCTTAAAGGAGGCTCGGCTTTAATTTTGGTGAGGACTGAAATGTCTAAGTATTATAGAAGAGCAGATATATATCTTGAGTAAAATTTTCTCCTCTTGTTATGCAGTTAATAGTAATTAATAATTCTCCAAATTAAAATTTGATACCATAATTAAAATGTGACAAATGAATATTTTTAGAGAAGTTAGGTGACATTTATTCTGCTAAATACAAAAGATTTTTCAATTTAACAGCCTTCAAAATGGCCACAGTCCAGCTAGTACCTCTGCTAATTTATAAAGGATTAGCAGTTGATTATTAATTCTTTAATTGTATGTGATATAAACAATATTTCTTTTGAAGTGTACAATGGATCTTTAGAATAGCAAATTTTTGTCTACTTTTTAAAAACCAGTAAAATTTTGTGGGGTGGTGTGGTTAAAAATAGAACTATGTGGTAATCATCTCGATTTGATGTTACTGTGGTGGAAAGAATGGATTTATAGTGAGAAGACTTAGGTTTGAATTTTTACTTTGTTATTTAACTACCTTCATGAGCAAATCATAGAACCCTGTCTAGACCTCAGTTTTCTTATTTATAAAATTGATTTGAAAAAGATTTTTCATTTAGGTCCATTGCAGTTTGAAATCCTGTAAAAATTAATGCAGTGCAGTTTTCATTTATTCATATAAATAGTAAATGGAAATTATAATCCTTTTTAAAAGGATTATAAGATTAATCAAGATTAATTCATTTCTATTCATCAGGCATTTTATTCACCCTCAACATTTATTCAGTAAGAAACAGATACTGTTTGAGACATTTGGAGTATTAAGCTAAAATTAGACAGTCTCTGGTCCTCAAGGAGCCTATAATCTACTATTAGGTTTAGAACATGTTACACAAACAAATACAAGGTTCTTTGAGGATAACATTAAGAACTGGTTGGGGGAGACTTCATGGGGGAAGTGACAACTGATCTCTGAAGAAAGGTACATAGTATTATGGGGGAGGAAGAAGACGGTGACGTGGTAGAAATGTGAGAAGGTAGAAGAAATGTTGAATTCAAGGAACAACTAGTGTGTATGTGTATGGGTGATGGTGGTTGTGCAGTAGTATGAATTATGGCTGGAAAGATAAGTGTGAGCTAGATTATGGAGAGCCTTAAATTCCAGACTGAGGAATTTTTCTTTTACCTTACAGGCAGTAAGGGGCCACACAAAGTTGTTGTTTTTAATTGTTTTTTTTATTCCTTAATTATATGTAAAAACAGTTTTGTTTTTTAAAAATTTTGAGTTCCAAATGCTCTTCCTCCCTCTCTCCCCTTCACCCTCCCTGAGATGGCGAGCAGTTTTTGATATAGGTTATTATATGTTCAATCATACAAAACATTTCCATTATTAGTCATGTTGTGAAAGAAAACAGGGACTAAAAAAAAACCCAACCCAACTCGGGGAAAAAAAAATTAAGTGAAAAGCAGTATGCTTTGATCTGCATTCGGATGCCATCAGTGCTTTCTTGGAGGTGGATAGTACTTTTTATCATAAGAACTTGTCTTGGATAATTATATTGCTGAGAATGGCCAAGTCATTCACAGTTGATCATCATAAAATGTTGCTGTTAATGTGTACAGTGTTCTCCTGGTTCTGCTCACTTCACTCTGCGTCTGTTCATGTAAGTCTTTCCAAGTTTTCTTAGAGTATTCTGGTCATCATTTCTTTTAGCACAACAGTATTCCATCACAATCATAAAGCATAACTTGTTCAGGCATTCCGCATTTGATGGACATCCCTTCAGTTTCCAGTTCTTTGCCACCACAAAAAAGAGCTGCTATAAAGATAAGATTTTGGTACAAATGAGTCCTTCCTCCTTTCTCCACCCTCCCCTCCCAACCCCCTTACCTACCCTTTTTTGGATCCTTTTGGGATATAGGCCTTATTGGTATTGCTGGATCAAAGAATATGCACAGTTTGATTGTCCTTTGGTCATAATTCCAAATTGCTCTCCAGAATGGTTGGATCAATTCACAACTCCACCAACCATGCGTTAGTGTCCTAGTTTCCCCACATCCCCTCCAATATTTATCATTTTCCTTTTCTGTCACATTAGCCAATCTGATAGGTGTGAGATGGTGCCTGAGTTGTTTTAATTTGCGTTTCTCTACTTAATAGTGATTTAGAGCATTTTTATATGACTATAGACAATTTTGGTTTCTTCATCTCAAAATTGCCCGTTTGTATCCTTTGACCATATATCAGTTGGGAAATGACTTGTATTTTTATAAATTTGACTCAGTTCTCTTGAGAAATGAGTTGAGATACTTTTTGTAAAAAAAAAAAAATTCCTCAGCTTTCTGCTTTCCTTCTAATTTTGATTGCGTTGATTTTGTTAACACCAAGTTTTTTTGAGCTGTGTTATGACATGATGACCTGCCTCAGAATATTTTCACAACTATGAAGAATTGATCAAAGAGGAGAGAGACTAGGAACAGAAAGACCAAACTAGCTGGTACATTAGTCCAGGTGAAAGATGAAGCTGTTCTTAAATTAAGATAGTAACCATGTACACAAAATGAATGTGAGAGATGTTTGCTGGCGAATTGGTAGGTCTTGACAACTGATTGGATATAGGGGTGAGGGAGAAAGGGAAGAATCAAGGTTAAGTTAAAAAGCACTGATTATGATGTGTGAAGACTTAAGTTCGTGACTCTACTTATACTACTTGTGTTATCTCAGTTTTCTTTTCTGGGCCTTATTTTCCTCATCTCCATAATGACAATTAGGTGATCTTTAAGGTCATTTCTCATTCTTTGTATTTCTGTGACTCCAAAGTTCTGAACCTGGTGACTAAGAAGTTAGTTGTGTCCTTGACAGAAGTAGATGTTTGAGGCGGGGTGAAATTAGGGAGAAAGCTGATGAGTTTAGTTTTATATGTGTTGAGTTTGAGCTGCCATTGTAGGTACCCATGTGGAAATGTCCAGCAGGCACTTGACTATGTGGGACTTGACTTCTTTTTGTAAGAGATGTAGAGGTTGAATATGTAGATTTAAAACCATGAGAGCTGATGATATCATTTGAGGGATAACAGAGGCCCCAAAAGATCCTTGGTGTGGATACTTATACAATGTATGGGAGATGGATGGATGATGAAACAGCAAATAAAACTAAAGAGTGGCTAGACAGGAGGAAAACCAGCTCTGTCAATGCTGTGGAAGTCAGTGAAGAATGATAATTAGGAGGGATGAGGTAGCATAGTAGTGACTGAAGCTGCAAAGTGATCAAGAAGAATGAGGACTGAGGAAAAGGACATTAGATTTTTAGCAGTTTATATTACTGATAACCTTAGAGAGAGAATAGTTTGAGTAGAGTGGTTGAGGATCACGAACCAGATTGCAGGGGGTTTGATAAGTGTGTGTAAGTGGCAGTGAAGTGGCGGGAGACATTCAGAGAAGGGCAACAAAAGGATCAAAGAACCATAGGCTTACATTTGGAAAGGACCTCAGAAGTTGTCTTGACCATCCCCTTCAGCTACAGATGAGCAAACCAAGGTCTGGAGATCTGACTTGTCTGCTGTCATATAGGTTGTAGTAAATATAAGAGATGTGATTTGAACTGAAGTCCCCTGAACTGATGCTCTTTCCACTGTACTATGGGAGCTTGAAATAGAGGATTTTGAAAGGATGTCAAGGTAAGATGAAGAAGACTTTTAATTTTATTTATGTATTTATGTTTGGTGAGGCAGTTGGGGTTAAATGACTTGCCCAGGGTCACACAGTGACCCTGTCAAGTGTCTGAGGCCAGATTTGAACTTGGGTCCTCCTGACTCTAAGGCTGGAGCTCTATACACTACACCACCTAGCTGTCCCTAGAAGAAGACTTTTTGAAGATGGAAGATAGTTTTCACAAAGAATCTAGCTAACTAGTATTATCTTAAGAATAAGGATTTATTTGCTATTTAAAATTGAATAATTCATAGTATCATAAAATTGTAGCTAGAAGGGAGGGAGTTTAGAGATTATTTATCTAGGCCTCTCAGTTTTGTACATGAAGATGCTGACACTGAAAAGTGAAAGAACTTGCCAAAGCCACACAGGTAGTAAATAGAGTTAGGAATAGAACTCTGGACTTCCACCTCCAAAATCAGAGCTTTTCTCACTCCACCATGGTCTTTTAAGAAAAGTTGTGGTATATGAATGCAATGGAATATTATTGTTCCATAAGAAATGATGAACAGGCAGATTTCAGAAACACGTAGGAAGACTTATGTGACTGATGCGGAGTGATGTGAGCAGAACCAGGAGAATATTGTACACAGTAACAGCAACATTGTGCAATGACCAGCTTTGATAGAATTAACTCTTCTGAGCAATGCGGTGATCTATGACAATTCCAAGACTAAAGATGGAAAATGCCATCTACATCCAGAAAAAGAACTACAGAGTCTGAATGCAGATTGAAGCATACTATTCTTTTTTTTTTTTTTCCCCAATATATGTTTTTTCTTTCTTGTGGGTTTTCACTTTGGTTCTGATTCTTCTTTACAACATGATTAATATGGAAATATGTTTTACATGTTTGCACATGTCTAGCCTATATCAGATTACATGCCGTCTTGGGGATGAGAGGGAGGGGGAAAATTAAGAAGTCAAAATCTTATGAAAGTGAATGTCGAAAACTAAAACTAAATGAATAAATAAATAAATAAATAAATAAAATTTAAAAACAAAAAACCCGTTCAAAATGCCATTGCTCTTATATGGCTTTGTGTAGGTGTCACTAAATCTATCAGATATGACCTTTTAAGCTACCGTCAGCTTTTCTATTAAATAAATTTTCAATTATCTAAAAGTATAAAAAGCTATTACTAGTACTTAATAAATACTCAATATATAAAGTTAACCAACTTTTAAAGGCCATCATCTGTTTTTCTATTGAATTATTGCCCATTTGACAAAACAGGTATTTAGTATAATATAAAGATAATTAAAGATTAACAGATAAGTGTTCTACCATATATATAAATGCAAGTCTTCTCAAGGTGGTATGATTCTGAAGATGATATCTGATAAGTTAGCACTTCAAAGTAAGCAATTTTGTTAAAAATCTTCCTGGTTAGTTTTTTCCAGACTGTAAGCTTCTTGGGCAAGTTTTTATTTTCTTTATTTTTTTGCCTTTCTTTGTATCCCCAGGGCTTAGTTGAGTACTTGGCACGTAATAGGCACTTAATAAATGTTAGCTGATTATTAACTTTTTATTATATTTCAAATGTTATCTTTCCAGATAATAGAAATGTAATGGTATACATAACCCCGATAGCTGAAACACTTAAAGCTACATGTGGCAAAACTAGAATTTACTTTTACTTATCTGAAAAAGTAGCAGAAATAACAGTGAAATTTTATAATCACCAAGTCTGTTTACTGTTTAGTTATGAAAGTTTAAAAAAATTTCAAACTTTCCCAGCTTCAAAAATAAACATTCTTATTTCTTTTTTAATACAAAATTTTTATATTTCATTTATATTTTTATATATTTTTCAAATTACATGTAAAGACAATTTTTAATTTTTTTTTTTAACATTTTGAGTTCCATATTCTACCCTCCCTATCTGAGACAGCTAGCAGTTAGATATAGCTTAGACTTGTGCAGTCATGCAAACAAAACATTTCCATAATAATCCATGTTGCAAAAGAAAACACAGACCAAAAAGGCCCAAGAAAAATAAAATTTAAAAAGTATCCTTTGATCTGCATTTAGGCTCCATCAGTAATATTCTCGTTGCTGTGTGATAGAAACTTAATTGGAGTTAAATAATTTTTTTTACACTAGAAATGATTATTTAAAAGCTAAAATGCCTTTTTTTTTAAAGAATGTAAATTTCAGTTTTGCAAATATTGGGTATTTTACTGGTGCAATTTGATATTAATTTTATGTAGAAGATAATGGCTAAAATTCATTGATATAGAATAGAAAATAAAGACTGGAGTAATGAATCAAATATAATTTTATTTGTGGAAGATAATATTTGCCCTCTTCCATCAAAGCTAAATACTAATTTATTTAGCTGGCTTTGACTAGCATTAAAAATCCTTATACAAAAGGATTGAAATAGTTGAATATCCCTAAATGGTACTTCTCTTATTTTAATCCCCGATTTTTCTTTTTTCCTTTAGAATCTTCAGTTAGATGAGGAAACACAATATCAAACTGCTGTTGAAGAATCTTATCAAGTAAACTTCTGAAGGTTGTAGTCATCTGCATCTTCTATCTGCAAGTGCCATCTTTGAGGGAAAAGCTACGTGAATTCATGTTCAGTAACCTGATGTGTATATTAATAAAAAGGAATTCAGTCTACTCTTTTGTTTTTATTGTAAAACAAGGATAGACTTTTAAAAACATTGTCTTTTCATCCTTGAAAAATGGAGGTTATAGTATTACTTAAAAAGCATAGAGAGGAACTTTGGTGATGGTGAAAAATGGAGTCTGCTGATGTAAATGTTGTACCTTATTCTTTTCTATGTTAAGCTTTCTTGAATTTCTCATTTCTCAATTTTTAATTTGATGCAGTTTTCCCACTTTATTCATTGTGCAGTAAATAATAGTAGCAAATTTTTTTTTAAATGGATTAAACCCTTATAAATCTGAGCCAGTTATTACTACTATCAAAATGGAAATTTTGAGAATTAAATGGAAAGTCATCTTTTCATGTGATTTGTAGCTGAAAAATTAATCTTAAAATTGTATTTATAGAATTTAGTATTTTGAAGAGTAGTGAGATTTCTTTAGTAATATTAATACTTAAAGAAAGGAAGGTGAATGTTGCCATTCCGTTTCCTTATGTTAAAAATGTGGAGTGTTGCATAGCTATGTAACTTCCTTTTTGTCATTGGGAAGAAATTATATGCTATTATCAAAGGAAAATTTGTTTTATTTCTGTGGAAGACAGTTAAAAATGGGACAGTTAAAAATCTTTGACTGTCATTGACCATTAACACTGAAGAAACAGTTACTTGAGCAACCCTTGGTCCCAGAATTTTAGTAGTAGTGATTCTAAGTAGTTATGACAGCAAGTGAGTTTAATAGAACGTTTTTTTTTTCCTTTTGAATTGGTGGTATTACATGCTGATAAACAGGTATTTAAATGAGGTATATCCTCTTCTATGTATATAAGAAATTTTCTTTTATTCATAAAGGCTAAGGTGTATGCTATATATTTTTTGGCACTTTTGCGGGTGATATACATGCACCGTTTATCTGCTAGATATGAAAAAAAAATGGAAAAGCAATATGGAGGTCAAAGGGTTTTTATTGGATTAGTTAAATATGTATAGTCACCATCATTTCCAAAAACCCACTCAGAAACCAAATGCCAGGTTGTCCAGTTGGCTGCTAATACTTTTTTTGTGGGAGACGGGGAGGAGGGGGTCAGTTTACATGCATGTGGAGCACTCATGGTTTATGTCAAAAGAAAGTTAGACTAAAGCAACGACAATAAATTCTTAAGTCAGAAAGTCTGTCTCAGGACTTTGTAGTGACAGGATTATCTTTTGCATTTTTTTGTTTTCACTTGTGGTGGGAGTGTTTACACATGCATCATAAATTACCTTGCACTGGAAGGCCTAAATCATAGAATTAGGATAAAGAGTGGACTCTGACATTCCATGCTAATGTATACTGTTTACGCTATCTTAAAAACAGCAGAAAATGGAAACCTCAAAAGTAGTTTGCTGCTAATATACATATTGTGTAAAAAAAGTCTATTTTGGTTTTGTTAAAACCCTCAATGTTAACTTTTCTACAGTGAACATTTCTTAACTGATTTAATAAAGATGTTAATTTTGGAAGTGGTATTTTGTAAAAAAAAAAAAAAATTTTTAAGTCAAACAAGAGTAACTTAATCAATGGGTGTCCGCAATAATCACATAGGAAGCCATACACGTAAATGAGCATAGCCTCTGTTCTGTCATTCCAAAGAGTGAAAGTTAACTACATACTTGAACATTATCATTTTGCTTACATGCCCTTAGAATTACAATTAAAACTTTTCAAAAAAAACTTTGACCTAATTTTCTTTTCCAGTTTGAAGCAATAAGTTCAATAGTTGAATAATTTAAATATATCATAGTATTTTGAGACTTGGGGAACTTTAAAGGCCAACTGGCTATGGTGTATAAGTTGGCTGGTAGTTCATTTGATAGAATTGCCTTTTGAAGCCTGTTTAGTTTGTGACTAAGTTAAATGTCTGTAATGTTTGAGGTGACTGTCTCTTTTTATATCTATAAGACTTTACATAAATACAATGTTAATGTTTTATGTTCCTATTTGAGAATACAGAGCTAATAACATTACTACCCTCGGAGGTTTATTCAGGTACAAAGGGTATGGAATACAAATTCTAAGACTGGGAATAAAGGGACTGAAGCAATCAGAAATGATAATTTCAGAATGTCTTCCATTTGCTAATGAATTAAGGAAGGACTAAGGCTAATGGGTTTACAATACAAGTTCAGAATGAAACTTGGGTGGGGGGTTCATGCTCAAATTTGAAATGCTTAAATTTCACCATACCACTTAGGGAAACCATTCTCTTCCACCAGTTACTTTGTATGTTGTAAAACACACTGTTTTATTTGAGATGTATTGATTTATTTTTCAATTAAAAACTTTTCCCCCTTCTATTCTAATAGTGTTCATTGAAACTTGTCTAGAGACAAAAATGGCAGAACTTGTATAACCTTCTTTAAAAGAAGTTGGAAAGATAATTTCTTTTTTTCCTTAAGGGAAGAAGTTGATAGCTGTAATGCTTCCATGCTGTTGGATTTAGCTAAAAAAACAAACCCAAACAACTGTCCTTCTCTTTCTCTCTCTCTCTGTCTCTCTCTCTCTCACTCACTCTCAATTAGCCACTTTTATATGAAGAAATTATCCTTAAGCAAGATGTCTGGGGCTTGAGGAGAGTATTTGCCTAATACAATGTGATGCTCACATTAGAAGCTCAATAATTTGTTGATTACTATCCTTAATGAGTTCTTTTGGAGAAGCCCTTTAAGGCCTGCTGTTTAGTTGTAAACAGTATGCAAATCAGTCTCTGATCTCATCTTTGGGCCTTATCTGCAGAATTTCTGATATGTTCCTGCCACTGCCTTAAAGTGGTCGTAATTTTCCCTGTTACCAAGCATGGAAATATGCACACATATTATAATGAGTTTTCTGTAAGACTAGCCTTAGGACCTTGACTGGATTCTTTCAGGGGGCACCTATTTTGCTTTCATGCCTGAGCTTTTGTTTAAAGACCTTAACAGATAAACACTTCCTCAACTGCTTAGATCTTAAATGTGGCTTCATTGATGAGAATATGACATTTCCTTAAGAAAAATGGAGGACCCCATTTCTCTTAGGATCAGCAAGTCACTTGAAAAGGACTAGAAATCAATTTTAGTGTTCATATTTGGTTTTATAACCCTGATGCCTAGTGCATACTAAGTGCATGTTAAATTCAAATTAAATGAGTAGAATTGAGATGTCCCTTGGTGTAGTCGACATAGCATTAAATTTATAATCAAAGGCCTTGGGTTAAAACCCCAGTGCTGTTATTTACTACCTGCGTGGTTGTGGGTAAGTCACATCCTTTCTTTGAATTTGCGTGTTGGTCATGTCTGAAAAATGTGTATCTTTAAAGTTCAGAAGGAACCAATAAGGCTAAGAAAGTTGTGATAACGATAGAGGAGATTGTAAAAGATAAAAATAGACAATTTTTACTGTGTATAGCTAAAGAATAGAGAAATGATAAAGTGGGGAAAGTGTTCACATTATCAGTGATGTAAGTCTTAAGATACACAGGAAATTGTCTCGAAGTTGTAGTACCAAGGGCCAGTCCTGAAAATGTAGTCAAATGACATGAAGTTTTTAAAGGATTTTTAGCATATGACTACATGAAAGCATCCTCCAGATCACTAATAGACAAAAAGTCAATTAAAATTGAGGTTACACTTCATTCCAGACAAATCGGCAAAGATTAATGTTGGAGGGACTGGGAAAACAAACACACTAATGTATTGTGGAGCTGTTAAGTGGTCCAACTATTCAGGGTTTCAGTTTGGAAATATGCAAGAAAAGTGACTGAACCAAACCATCTTACCACAGGGCATATACCCCAAGGAAGTCAGACAAAAATATATCCTCCAGTCAATTAACCAGCATTTATTTACTGCTTACTATTTTGTAGCTACTGTTCTAGGCTCGGGGAATATAACTACAAAGAATAAAATGATTTCTCCTTTCAAAGAGTTTACTTTCTAACGTCCAACATGTACCAAAATTTTTATAGAGAAAACCTGTGATAGCAAAGAACTGGAAATAAAATAGATGTTCAATTTTTGGGAGATGACTGAAAAACTGGTATATGAATGAATGGAATACTGTACACTAAGAATGAGGAATTCAGAGAACTGTGGGAAGACTTCTGTCCTAATGCAGAGCAAATTAGAACAATACAGTTTAAGAGAAAATCTTATGAAAAGGAAATTGAACTCTGAATAATGGAAAAACCAATGAAGACTAGAAGAGATGACTCGTCCACCACAGAGAGGTGGCAAGCTACCAGGGTAAAATACTGTGTAAGTTGTCATACAAGGTTTCTTTGTTTCAGAAAGGATAATTCAATCTGGAGGGGTGGTGAAAAATGACTGATGTGAAGATGAAAAGAATTAATAGAAAACTTTGAAACAAGAAGAATATAAAAGGGCTATGAATACATGTTGATGGGGTGCTTGGGTGCTTGTGCTTGGATCCCACTTCCAAGATCATTTCTCCCTAGCCTCAAGGCACTATTCCTGACAGTTTCCCTCCAGCTCTGGCAATAACTTGTGAGTGGTCTCAGTGAGGCAAACTCTTGTCACCCTATTACAAGAACAAGCTGACCTCTGTAGAATTTCCTTTGTATGAACAAGACCGTCTTGTGCTAGCAGAACTATAAAGTACTGATACCCACAGTTAGTATATACAATCCAGAGGTCAGGCTATAGACATCAGCTCCTGAAACTGTCTTGTTACAGACTTAATAGACTGCAAACACACCCCTTAGGAAACCTCTCCTGGGTTTCCAGTAGTGAATGACACCTGTGACCAAGGTTGTATGTTATCATCTAATTAGCATACTTGGGACATAATCCACTGCTTTTCCTTTATAAGCTTTAGCATCATTCCTGTTAGGTTGCAAGTTCCCTAAGAAGCTCTGCCTACCATGGCAGGTTCCTTGAGAATCCTTGCCTGCTGTATAGCATAACAATAAATTTTTGCCACCTTGACTTAAAGAGTGTTTGAGTCCATTTCATTCCAGACGACCCTGTCTTATACTCCAGTCCTTGAGAGGTCTCTGAACCTCTCATTTCGCAACAGTGTCAGTGAGCAACCATGATAGAGGATGGAAAGAAGGCAGATTGCAAGGCCTCTTGAAGGCAGGGACTGATGAGCTTCTTTTTGTATCCCCAGCATTTAGCATAGTGTCTGGAACATTGTATGTAGATGCTTCGTAAAGTTTTATTGATTGACAGAATGATTGATTTTCACTTTGTTTCATTCTTCCCTATCAAAGCGTAGTTTTTAGATTAGAGAGAATAGAATAAAAATGGTAAACAAGTATTAAAACTCATTAAGTGAAAAAATGCTGTTAGAGGATTGAATTGCTCTCAATTTGTCACTATGAAAAAATAAACTACATCCTAAGGTACTGAAAGAACTTGCTGACTTGATTTCTGAGTGTATTTTGGAAATCTTGGAGAATAGAAAAGTTAGCATAGTATTAAAAATAAGAAAATCATCCCAATTCTTTAAAAAAAAAAAGCCTAGATAGTGAAATCTTCAAATATAGCTCAGTGACTCGACTGATTTTTCAGCAAGGCTATAACATTTTTTAAAATAAAATTTTATTGATATCTTTTGTTTATCACTTACATTTTCTAATGCTGCCCTATCTTAGTAAACCCTCCCTTCTTTGCAATGACATAAAAAAAAGAAAAAAAATCTAACCAACATGTAAAAAAAAAAAAACTTAGATTTTGTGCACGTATTACAGCCATACTTTCCTCATTTCTGCAAAGAATCAGGGAGAGATGCTTTTTTTTTTTTTTGTGAGGTGATCAGGGTTAAGTGACTTGCCCAAGGTCACATAGCTAGTGTTAAGTGTCTGAGGTTGGATTTGAACTCGGGTCCTCCTGACTCCAAGGCCAGAGCTCTATTCACTGTGCCACCTAGCTGTCCCAAGAGATACTTTTTCATAATCTCCCTTAGGACCAAGCTTGGTCATTATAGTTTTGTAGCATTTGCAGTTAAAAAAAAAATTCCAGTTCTTTTCATTTGTTGTAATCATATATATTGTTATCCTGCTGCTTACTTCATTTTGCATCCTTTCATTTAAATTTTCCTGTGCTTCTTTGTATGCATTCCATTCCATTCATGTTAATAACACTATTTAGCCATCCCCAGTTGATAGGCGTCACATCTCAAATAGAATTTATTTTCTTTCTCCTTCAAACCACACATTTTCCAAATTTCCTCATTCAGAGATGCTACCAAATTTTTATTCACCCAAGTTTGGGACCTCAGTGTCATCTTTTATCCCTCACTCCACATATTCACCCAATTGCAAAATACCGTTTATACCCCCACCACATCTCATACACATCCTCTCTACACTAATACAGCGATGTCCTTATTTCTTGCTTGGGTAACTGCAATAGTCTTATCAAATTTGTCCCTTCTTTAATCCAGCTGCTAATGTGATTTTTCTTTCCTTCTTTCTTTCTTTCTTTCTTTCTTTCTTTCTTTCTTTCTTTCTTTCTTTCTTTCTTTCTTTCTTTCTTTCTTTCTTTCTTTCTTTCTTTCTTTCTTTCCTTCCTTCCTTCCTTCTTTCTCTTTCTTTCTTTCTTTCTTTCTTTCTTTCTTTCTTTCTTTCTTTCTTCTTTCTTTCTTTCTTTCTTTCTTTCTTTCTTTCTTTCTTTCTTTC
>NW_020954590.1:62788608-62802158 GCF_900497805.2 Vombatus ursinus
TTCTTTCTTTCTTTCTTTCTTTCTTTCTTTCTTTCTTTCTTTCTTTCTTTCTTTCTTTCTTTCTTTCTTTCTTTTTGGCTAGGCAATGGAGTTAAGTGACTTGTCCAGGTCACACAGCTAGTGTCAAGTGTCTGAGGCCAGATTTACACTGGGGTCCTCCTGACTCCAGGGCTGGTTCTCTATCCACTGCCCCACTTAGCTGCCCCAAGATGTGATTTTTCTAAAGCATACACCTATCCTTTTCTCCATCCCTGATCCCCTCCCACTCAATAAATTCCAGTGGCTCTCTATTACCTCTAGAATTAAACATAAACCGTGTTGTTTGGCGTTTAAAGCACTTTACAACCTAGGCCCTTCCTAACAAGTATGCATAATAGTATATCAGGTTTATATGTATATCTTGAATTTCATCCCTATAGTTCTAGGGAACATTTTTCTTGATGAGTGTTTCTTTTCTCATTGCTTGAGTTAAAGTATTTCATTCTCAGCTGAAGTACTAATTTGTTTTTGTGTATGTTTGAGTATGTTCTAATCTATATGACAGCCCAATTTCTATTTGTTACTTTCTTTGATAAACAGATTTACTAGTTATTAATGCTAATTTTTTGTATTACCAATGTTTGGCAGGAAGAGGTTAAGCTGATGAGTGTAAGTTAAGGGCTACTCTCTCCCTTCAGAGCAATTAGGAAAGTGGTTTTCATTCTGAACCTAGACTCATATCTCTAGACTAGAGATATTTGAGGGATGGCAGATAGTTGTAATTCTAGCCTGATACTCTTCCTGGCTCAACTTTGTGGTCTTAGGTCCTGCCTGCCCCTCCCAACTCAGCCTGCTGGTGATGTAGGCATGTCTTTCTTCCTTTCCAGAAAGATGGGCCAGATCCCAGGTCATATCTATCCATGTCACCAAGAAGTTGTGTTTTGATATTTAAATAGCCCTACTTATCTTATATGTACAGATTGTGCATTGTTGAAAATAGATTGTTCTGACAGGTTACTTTTTTTTTTTTTGACAATACTATATTTATAGCATTGGTTCCCTTTCAAATCCTTCCATGCCCAAATTTGCTCCTACCACCTTAAAACAAATGACAGTTATTTATTCAACAAATAGCTATAGAATGCCTACTACATATAAAGGATATAAAGAAGATGAAACAACAGTTTAAAAGCTAGTAAACAAGATGACATGCACACAAATAATTATAGTACAAGCAAAATATAAAAGTACAAACAGGGACATGCTGGTAAATGTTTAACAACTGGATCTCAAAAATGTGCACATGACACACTTTTAAGTGTAATCTGCATTTTTAACATCTTCTCCATTACTTTCTTAATTCTAGCCAACCACAAAACAATAAATCAAGCCCTGATTTGTTTGCAGATTCCCAAGGGGAAATGCTCACACTGAACATTTAACAATTGGTTCTGGCTTGAGTAGGCTCTAGGACACTCTTGGATACAAAATACTTTGGCATAAGGAGAGATCATCTCTCAGCATCATTGTTGATAATTTTAGGAAATTTTGTTCTTACAAAATGTTTTATAATGAGTGAAATCAGCCAAGTTACTACATTGAAACCTGTAGAAAATAACACAAAAATATTAAGGAAATATTGGATTCTTAAGAAGAGAAAGATATAGAAAAGAAGTATAAACAAGAAGTTGAGGAAGAAGAGAGAAGCAATGAGTTTAATACTGTTTTACATTTTTAAGATATTTTGTGCGTTTAAAGAGCTTTCATAGCCTTTTTTCCCCCAGGGTCTTTATTAAGGAGTGGTGTAGTATAGGAAAGAGCGCTGGACCTGAGTCCTACATTCAAGTCCTAATGTCTGACCCTTGATAGTCAGGTCATGTAACCTCTCAGATCCTCAGTTTTCTTGATCCTTCACTGCCCTCCTCCCAACACTCACTCACTCACACACACACACACACACACACAAACAAACACATTGGCATGCATTTGTATCATGCACTTACATGATTGTGTTGAGAAAAGCACTTGGTAAATGTTTTATGAAGCCCTCCACAACCTTCTGAGGTAGATGGTAGCATTATCATAGATTGAGAACTAGCAGGAACTCTAGCAGCCATCAAGTCCAATCCCCTCCTTTCACCAGATGAGGAAACTGAGGCCTATGGAGGTTAAGTGATTTGCCCAAGGTCGTGCAGGTCGTAGATGACAGAGCTGGTATTTGAACCCGGGTTCTTTTTCTTTCCACTGTACCATGCTACCTCTCAAAAACTGAGAGTTGAATGGGACCTTAGAGGCAACCTAGTACAACTTTCTTATTTGACAGATGAGGAAACTGAGTCCTAGAGAGGATAAGTAAGTTGCCTAAGATCACACAGCTTGTAAATAGTAGAACTGGGATTTGAACTCAAGTCCTTTTATACAAAATCCAGCATACTTTTCATTGCACTGTGCTGTCTCCTGAGGTAGGGCAGTATGATCATATCTAATTTTACAGTTGACAGAAGTAAGGCACAGAGAGGTTGTCATCCTATTTAAGGACATATAACCTTGCCTATATAAGGCAAATTTTGAAAATTGGGGCAAGATGGTAAGATTGTTTACCATAAATAAACTCTGCATCTCTTTGCCTTCCAAAGTGGCAGCAAATTCAATGAACCAATTCCTTCAATGGTATTAATGAGAGGAGCCTAGGCTCTTTTGAACTAAAATATGTACAGTTTAGACTTGTGTGCTAGATCTTCAGGGCCATATCTTGTATTTCAAGTCAGAGTTTGAAGGACCTTAGAGCCCCTTAATCTGAGCCTTGCTTACATGGGTCATTGCCCTGCCTGCACTGGTCACTGCCACTCCCTGAGGCCCACCACTTTGAGTTTACAAACACTGTGGGGCTTTCTCCCTCCTCTCTTGCTGCTTCCAGATGGACCACATGTAGGAATGTGCTAGTAAATGTTTAAGACCTGAATCTCCAAAAAAAAAAAAGAACCCCAAAAAAACAACAAAACAAAAAAACCATGACACATTTTAAAGTATAATCTACATTATTAACATTTTCTCCATCACTGTCAGCAAAATAGAATTAGGGTTAGAAATAAATCAAGTCTTTCATTTGTAGTATTTGTTGATTTTTGAGATGTAAATTCTCACCTCCAACATTTAACAATCTGCTCTTTTGAGATGATTCAGATAGGCTCCAGCATATCTTTGACTGCATGTGTCTTTGGCCCTATTTGGCCCTATCTCACCAGGAAGCTATGGGTTCATTTGCATATGCCTGATTGATTTTGCTGGAGGCCCCCTTTCCTACTGATAGTAGACTGTTAGCTGATTTTTTTGTGTAGTCCTGGGTGAAAGAAGTAACTTAATAGTTTCTTATTGGATTTCTTGGTCACTATTTGGTCTAGTGTGACTTTCAGGTTCTTGTTGGAATAGGTGTAGGGGAACTGAACATCTTAGCCAGTAGTCTGTATCCTTCCATAAAACAATTTTTTTCTATTTTCAAATATTTTGTTGAAGGAGACCTGGCATGCTCCTTCATAAATCATCCTTTCATAGTTACAAATACTAAGAGGCCAAGCAGGGTAGATCACCTGACCCAAAATTACAGTAGGAGACAGACCTTGACTCAGGCACAAAATTCCAGTTTGGTTCTAAAGTTGGAGAGATGAAAAAAACAAAGAGTGGAGCAGTATCAAAAGATACTGTGAATCTAGAGATCCTCCTGCAAAGGGTAGACTAACTGTGTAATAACTATAAGCAATGACTCAAAGGAAAAATTGGACTTTCCACAAAGGCTACATGAATACCTAGAAGAAATGAATCAAAAGGAAAAAATGAAATTAAAGCTCTATGGGAAAGAATTGGAAGAACAAATAGCTTAGAAGAGAAAGTAGTAAACTTTGCCTGAATAACAGACTCTCTAAGAACTAGGAAAGATGCAATGCAATGTAATGGAATACGGAATCAGGTAGTCAGGAGACCTGGGTTTTAGTTCCAGCTCTATCCTTGTGGGCAGGTGACTTCCCTTCACAAAATTGTAGAAATGGAAGGAACTTTAGGAACCATTGAGTTTAACCCTTAACCAAATGGGAATGCCCTCTACAATGACTCTAATGAGCAGTCAGTCAATCTCTGACGGAAGCTCTCTAGCTTTGGGAAACTCATTGTTTCCCGTGGTAGTTCACGAGGCCATGGTAATCTGTTCCACTTTTGTATGGCTCTAATTGTTGGGAAGCTATTCTTTATGTTGAGTGAAAATCGACCTCTGTACTTTCTGCCCATTGATTCTAGTTCTGCCCTCTAGGGCCTTCAGATATATTTGAAGACAGCTATCGTTTCTCTGTATCTCACTTTCCTCATCCACAAAGTGAAGGAGTTGCACTAGACACTTTCTAAGGTTCCTTCCAGCACTTAAAAAAAAAATCAATATTTTTAATGCTTTTAGGAGATTTAAAGTGGTTTCATTATTGTTCCCTAAGGTTTCCACTTGCCCTTCCCTGTTAAGTATATTATTCCTTCTCCTTTCCTGGAAACTGATTTGAAGGGGAGGGTCTAGAATAGTTATTTTATGGGAAAAAGTGGCTGCAGCTCACGTCCCAAGTCACAACTACTTTTCCTTTCTGCCTATCCCTCCTTCACCACAATTCAGTATCTCTGAATATAAAGCAAATTGTATGCTTTAAATAATGCATAATAGATACAATTTTTCTTTTTTATTAAAAACTTGACAAATATCAACAAACATTTCAACATAAAAAGAACAAAAAAAGACCGTATATGTCTATGAACTATTCCATATAATTTGTTTTTTTAAGTATATATTGAATACAGCGCAGTAGTAATAAGATAGCTTTGCTTGTTTGTGGCTGCCTCTGAACTTCCTTTTACTCTCTTCTGTGTATTTTAAAAATATTTCACTGATACTCTTTTCTTTTTTTTTTTGAAACATTTGAAACACTTTTTTTTCTCTTTTAAGGCAACTGGGGTTAAGTGACTTGCCCAGGGTCACACAGCTAGTAAGTGTCAAGTGTTTGGTCTGAGGCCGGATTTGAACTCAGGTCCTCCTGACTTCAGGGCCGGTGCTCTATCCACTGTGCCACCTAGCTGCCCCTCTTTTCTTTTTTTTTTTTGTATCACTTTTTTGGAAAATTTTTGAGAGTCTGGAACAAAATTTAATGCTATAGATGATTTCAAAAAAGCTGGAAATATTGTCATGATTTCAGATAAGGAAAGAGTAAAAACATGTTGAAAGAGTTAAATAGGAAAAAATAGGTATGCTTAAAGGCACCAGAGAGAATGAAACAATATCATTATTAAATATGTATGCACTAAATGGCAGAGTATCTAGGTTTTTAAAAGAAAAAAAAATAACCACAATGAAAAAAGAAATGGATAATGACAATCTTAAGTCACTTTAATATTTTCTTTCTCAGATAAATCTAACAGAAAAATAGGGGCAGCTAGGTGGCACAGTGAATAAAGCTCTGGCCTTGGAATCAGGAGGACTTGAGTTCAAATCCAGCCTCAGACACTTAACACTTACTAGCTGTGTGACTCTGGGCAAGTCGCTTAACCCTGATCGCCTCACCAAAAAGCAAAAAATAAATAAATTTAAAAAAGGAAAAAAAGAAAAATAAAGAAGGATATTAGAGAGCTGAACAGATTGTTGGAAAAAATAGATTAAAATGAATGAAAATTTAAATGAATGGTTGATTTCTGAGTGAAAATATTAAAGAACATGTTCAGGGTTCTTTTATACAAACAAATCATGTGCAAGGGCATAAAGATAGAAGACAATATAGAAAAGCATAAATATTAAACATTCTTTATTGACCATAATGTAATAAACTAGTACTCAATAAATGAAATACAAGCAAAGGATATAGAGCATTTAATAAGTACTTGCTATGTTCCAATTTCTATTCTCATCATTAATGATACAAACTCAAGAAAGAGACTCTCTGCCCTCAAGGAACTTACCTTTTAATGGAGGAAGACAACTTATAATGGGGAGCTTGGAAAGGGTGGAGAAGAGGCACAAAGTGGTGAGATGGCTAGGACGTGGTATGGAGGCCTGGTTTCAGACAAGTTAAGGTAAAAACTCACCCATATTCCAAGAGTTGAGTTCAAGGATGGGAGTGATTACCAGAGTAGAGGCAGCATGGTGTGGAGATGACCAAGAAGTCAAGATCATTTTAGTATTTTTTTTCTTTTTTTAAAAATTAATTTATTTTGAATTATCAACAATCACTTCCATAAGCTTTTGAGTTTTAAATTTTTCTCTCCTTCCCTCCCCATTTCCCTCCCCAAGACAGCGCACAATCTGATATAGGCTATACATATACATTCCTATTAAACATCTTTTCACATTAGTGATGTCGTAAGTAAGCTTTAGAACCAATAGGAGGAACCACCAGAAAGAGGAAACAATAGTATTTTTCTTAACTACTGTGTTTACACTTCAAAGTTTCTATGCAACTCTGGTCTTTTCATCAGGAATGTTTGGAAGTCCTCTATTTCATTAAAGATTCATTTTCTCCCTGTAAGATTGTACCTAGTTTTTGTAGATAGGTTATTCTTTTTTTTAATTTTTTTTTTTTTTGTGAGGCAATTGGGGTTAAGTGACTTGCCCAGGGTCACACAGCTAGTAAGTGTCAAGTGTCTGAGGCTGGATTTGAACTCAGGTCCTCCTGACTTCAAGGTTGGAGCTTTATCCACTATGCCACCTAGCTGCCCTTAGGTTATTCTTGATTATAGGTCTATACCCTTTGCCTTCTGGAATATTGTAGCTGAAACTCCCTGGTCCTTTATAGTGGTAGCTGCTAAATCATGCAGGAACTTGACTGTGGCATTATGGTATTTGAATTCTTCCTTTCTGCATGCTTGTAGTATTTTTTCTTTGACCTGAAAATACTGTATTTTGGCTATAAAATTCTTGGGAGTTTTCATTTTGAAATTTATTTTAGGATATGAGAAGTGGATTCTTTCTCTTTCCACTTTGACCTCTTGTTCTAAGAGATCTGGGCAGTTTTCTTTTATTCTTGAAATATGATATCTAAGCTCTTTTTTTAATGATGGCTTTCAGGTTTGATGATTCCTAAATTATCTCTTTGGTCTATTTTGCAGGTCAGTTGTTTTTCTATGAGATATCTTATATTTTCTTCCTTCCCCCCCCCCAGCATTTGGACTTTATTAAATATTTCATGTTTTATCATGGAATAAATGACTTCTATTTGATCCATTCCAATTTTTTTTAGGGAGTTTATTACTTGAGTAAGGTTTTCTATCTTTTGTGCCAAGTTGTTAATTTCTTTTCCAATTCTTTCTCCCATAACTCTTATTTCTTTTCCATTTTTCCTCTAGTACTGTCATTTCATTTGTAAAACAATCTTAACTCTTTAAAAACAAACAAACAAACAAACAAACAAGCAAACAAAAATCTTGATTCATCTCTTGCAAGAATTCTAGTTGAACTTGCACCCAGGCCGTGTTTTTCTTTGAGGTTTATCTTATAAATGTTGTTGAATCATTATCTCCTCCTGGGTTTATGTCTCTAGCATCTCTATCACTATAACAGCTTCTGATGTTAGGATTCTTTTTTTTTTGTTTGTTTGTTTACTCATTCTTCTAGTTTCCTTTCCAACTTGGGACTTGACATTGGACTAGTCTAAGCACTCTTGCAAGGGAATCTCTGAGTTGATCTTGCTGCTACTTTCTTGGAGTATTGAATGTTGGAGTTATTTTGGGATCTTGGGGATAGTTCAGACTGGAAATCTGCAAACTTTCAATGCTCATTGCCAAAGGGGTCTATTTCAGGGGAAAAAAAAATCTAATTTCTGTCCTCTCAGCTCTTCAAGTTTCTGATTCGGGTTTGGGTTTGAGCAACATATCTGTTGGTTTGTCCTGATAGGAGTTCCAGTAGACTGGCACTAGGATCAGATACTATGAGACAATTGGAATGCTCTATTGAGTATGACAGAAGTACAAGCTCTCCTTTGGACTGTTAATCCTGGCCTGATTATTTCACTGCAGACTTCAAGTTGGGCTATAGGCTAGAATTTAGACCTCATCCACTTCTACGGTCAGAACCACAAGCTGCTATTTGCTTCTGAATTTGCTCCTTGTTCAGTAGAGAGCTTAGGGCCTCTGCCCATTCCTCAGCCTGGAACATCACTCCTAGGTGCAGTTCTACTCAATTAACCCTGAGTTTGTGACCCGGAATTGGGTAGTGAGAAACAGAGCTGGCACTTGGCATTTATTCCCGCACCCTCCACAGGGTGCCCCCCAACTGGATTTAGAACCTCTTCTTGCCTTGGCATTACAGCCTCTCCTGTGCTGGGCTGCTTCACATGACCGTTGCTGGCTAGACTTATTCCCATTGTCCACAAACCTCTCTGTCTCTCTCCTTGTGAAAACCTAGGCTGGAAAAAAAGTCATTCACTTTAATTTTTTGTGGTTGTTGTTGTTGTTGTTGTTGTTGTTGGAGTACTCTATCAGGTCTGCTATCTGGTTGAAGTTTGGGACAGAGCTCAGCTGATGCTACTCTGCCATCTTGGCTTTACCTCCCCTTCTGCTTTCTTTTATGTATTAAAAAATTCACTAACATTGCCCCCCCCCACCACTTTTTCCAATTTTTTTTTTAGGCAATTGGGGTTAAGTGACTTGCCCAGGGTCACACAGCTAGTAAGTGTCAAGTATCTGAGGCCAGATTTGAACTCAGATCCTCCTGACTCCAAGGCCGGAACTCTATCCACTGTGCCACCTAGCTGCCCCCCCTTTTAAAAATGCCCCTCTCTGAGTTCATTCTTTCAACTTACACTGGTACTGGCAGTTGGGTCCCCAGATTAGTGGCTGCTACTACTTTCAGGGTCTAGGGCTAACCCTGTGAGTGCAACCATCTTAACATTGGCTCCTGAGCCCCAGTGGTGTGCTTTCCCCTTAACAGTCCAGTAAACTTAGTTCTTTAAAATGGAAATTTACTCAAATGTGTAACAAGAATAATAATTACAGAATATTCACCATTAGTGCCAGGGACATATCATATACACAGAATCTGTGGTGGGGAAGCATGGGCATGAATTTAAACTACAAAGGAAGTGAAATACATGTATAGGGAGCATATATGGCCAAGGCAACTCACAAGTCTGGAACTCAGGCCCTCAATGACATTTATTTCTTCTGAGGGTACTCATGATATGTGCTGTAAGGTGTGATTTTAGTAATGGACTGGTTTGCCACATTGATCAGCTGTGCTGGCTACTTGCTCATAGGTTGTGAATAGAAAGCCATTATGCTGGATGGGTTTGGGCAAGTGGATCACTCAGTGAGTACACTGGCTCCTATCTGGGCTTAGATGCTGCTGGACTGGGCCAGGAAGGCTACTCTGGTGCTGGACAGATGCTGCCCAGATAGTGCTATTCTCTTGGTCTTGGTCACTTGGTCACACAGACTCAGAAATTCTTTAATTCAATTCAATTGAATTGACATTGTGTCTACTGTGTGCATGGCTCTGGGGCTACAAAGACAAAAAGAAAACAATCTTTGCCTTCAAGGAGTTCTATAAATCGAAGAGTCTACATTTTACTGAAGAATGGATGGATACAGTTTGTATCACGATAAGAAAATATGAGGTAATGTGAGCAGAAAGAGAACATTAAGAATTGCTAAGACCAGGAGGGGCCTCATGGTGGAAGTCATAACTGATTTGAACCTTGAAAGAAGAAAATAAGGATTCTGGGAGTTAGTGATGAGGAGTGCATCCCTGCCATGGGGTTAGGTTGGGGATGCTTATGCAAATTCTGAGAGGTAGAAGTTGGATCAGAGAATATCTAAAATAGTTGAGTTTGGTTGTAACTTAGAATTTATGAGTAGAGTAATATAAAATAAGTCTGGAAATGTGGCTGGAGTCAGATTGTGTAAAATCTTAAATGGCAGCCTGAGGAGTGTGTATTTCGTCTTAGCGATGGTAGGAATCTACTGAGGACTTTTGAGCAAGGGATTAACATGACCAGACATACTTTAGGAATATTATCTTCGGTAGTTATGTGGAAGGTAGATGATTGGGGAGGCAGTAGAGTGAAAGCAGGGAGACTAATTAAGAGGTTATTATAATAGTCCAGGAAAGAGATAATGAAAGCATCAACTAGAATGTGAGTGGAGAGGAGACTGATGATACAAGAAATGTTATGGAAATAAAATTATTAAGAAATGGCAACTAATTGTGCAGGTGAAGAAGAGAGAAGAGTAAAGGATGGCTCTGACATTCCAAACCTGTGTTGTGGGAGGATGTTAATGCCCTTAATAGATATAAGGATGTTAAGAGGAGCGGTACATTTAGGGGGAAAGGTGTTGAGTTCCATTTTGGACTAATGCACCTCCTTCTGAAATAACTCTTGTTTTGTACCATATATATTATGACTATATCTATATATCTCCATGTTGTCTTTCCCATTAGAATGTAAGCTCCTTGAGGGCAATGACTGTTTCATTTCTATTTTTGTCCCTAGTGCTTAGTCCAGCACCTGGCACATTGTGGGTTCTTAATAAGTGTTCATTGATTATAGTAGAATTTTAATATGATTAGATACATCCTTAGACATCACATTCTCTGTCTACAGGGTCTACAGATAAATTAGAACTGATATTCCTTTATGGCATTAATCAGTAAGTCAAAAGGAGTGCTGTCAATTTAATAAAGATAAAATAAGAAAGATGCAATGAACACAGTGGCCTTCCTATACCTATACTTGAATTTTTTTTTTTTTGGCTTTTGCTTCGGTGAGTGCTCTGGTAGTTTAAATAGGTCTCTATCATTGGGGAGTTTGAGAAGAAAAGGAAGGCAATTGAAATTGAAACAAAAATGTAGTGAACATCTCAGTTCTTTCCTTAGCACAATTGAAAAAAAGATTATTTGGAAAAATAAATTAACAAGGTTAATTGGGGAAAACGTCTGGTTCTTCTCATATCACCTTCTTCCTCCTTTCTCTGACACCTCGGCTCTAGCCCATAATCTCTTTTCCTGCCTTGCATCTCCTCCTTCTTTTTGAATTTTCCTGGAACCTACAATTGTAGACTTTTCCTAAATTAGGCTTAGTCTTATAATAGCTGCCATGTTAGAAACTTCCATCTTTTATGCCCATCACTTCAAAGGTGGGAAACTAATTGAATGGAGCAAGACTCCACCTCTCTAAAAGCCTACATTATCTCAAAAAATACCTCTTCATGATTTCCGAGATGCTCTGGTGTGTGGAATGATGACTGACCCAGGAATCCCATCTACTGGATCCAAGAGGAGTGTTGAGCACTCACTGTAGCAATGTGCCAAGTCCAAGGGGTAGCCTTGCATCGTGAACTTCCTATCTCCTCATTCTCAAAGTTCTGGGGCCATCACTGGCAATATAACTTCCCTGTCTATCCCCTTCCCATTTTGGAGGAATTATTTGCCACCGTAGTTGAGAAGCACTGTGCAAGGGCATTAGCTCAGCACATGTTGTACTAGTTTTGAAGGCATTTACTTGCCACCTGAGTTGCTGCTCTAGTGACTTTCTCTTGTCTCTGCCTTCCACCTCTGTGCTCCTAGCCTTCAGCATCTCCAGTTAATCAACAGCCTTTCCTTAATGATACCAAATAAAAGGGCATATTGCTTTCAGTACTGACTGGCTCATCTAATTTTCTTTCACAGTCCTCTTTTTAAGTCCCAGCATGGGACCAATAAAGAGGAAGAACGCAATGAGTTTGTTGGGCATGTTGGGCAACACTATAAAGTAGATTGGCTAAGACTGTTACTAACTTAGTGTGACCTGAGTTACAAAGAACTGTTTTCCTAGACATATGGTCTCCAGATTGAAGCACATACTGGAATTTGATTTTGAAAAGCAAAAAGTGTTCCTCTAGCAGAAATTCATCACCAACTTTTTGAAGTTTATGAAGAAAATATTTTCAATCAACAAATTGTATTGAAGTGGTATTCAAGTTAATGAAAGTTTGCCTGGGAACCACATGTCTTAGAGAGGGGCCTCTGTTGCTGCATAGGCTCAACAGAATATAGCCAACTTAAACATCATATGATGCATAATACCAGGAATTTGCCTTGTGAACAAGCCTCTTCTTTTCATTAAAAAAGAGAGACTGGAACATGGATAGGGACTAAAGGAAGTCTTTATTATAATGGATGAATCACCATAGAGATTTCAGTGGGACTAGAATGCATGCCTACTATTTACTTCAATATTTTAGAGATTTATGACTTCTTCAGCGTGAGTATTCCCTTTACCCCACCTACACTTTAGGAGATTGTCTTAATAAGTTGCTGTGGTTGAAAAACAATCATAACCTAGTGTCCATCTTACTGTTGATCAGCTTTGCTGAGCTTAACCCAGGATGGTTCTTGGATGACAGACACTTGGGTCTATTGCAAGAGGCTGTACTTAAAGCTTTCTTATTTATTTGGACTTGTCAGAGCTTGTAATCCATTGACTTAGACTCCAGCACCCAAAGTCACTTCCTTAGCATGATGAGGCATGCTTTGTACCTAGTAGATGCTTAATAAAGATTTGTTTCATTGAATAGAATTAAAGAGCATGAAGATTAACAGATACCTATATTGTGCACTTCATTTTAATTGTCTTTGTTGTAATGGAATTGTGCAAATCCAAGCTACTATTGCTGTTATGGGGCCTTGAGAATTTTATCTCCATAAGCCTCAGTTTATTCATCTGTAAAGTGAAATTGGACTAGATTATCTCAAACATGCCTTCTCTTCTAAATCCTAACTATTCAATGACTCTAAACATTTTGGCACTTTTAAGAAATCGGGAAACTTTATTAAACTAGGGGAGATAAAGCTTTTTTCTTCATTCAAGACCTATTCACATGCCTTATCTGAAGTCTTAGTACTGGTATATCCTATCAAACTTGAAAGATTTTAATTGATTTTAGTGAGTTAGACTAACAACTAAATTCAAAAATGCTTTTTACCAGAATTGGCTGTTAATCAGGGAATTAATATTTTTTTTGGCCATAAAGAATTATGAACACTCCCCACTAAGGCATAGAAAGGTTGTGGCCTACATTAGTGTAGTGAGCATCCATGTACAAGAATTAACATGAACGTAAATGAATAATGGGTATGGGGGAGCTGACCCCGGGGATGAGAGGCAGTGAAGAGAGTCTTTCACTCTGTTAACTCTCATCCACTACTATCTTGCTGAGGGGTAGGAGTAGGTGTAGGGAAATGACAACATGTACAATGATATAGAAAGCCAAATGAGGATTCATATAGTGCACACATAAAATACCCTTCTTCCCTACCAGGCCCAGGCTGGCTTTTAAAAGATCTTCTGCTGTGTCTAGAGAGGCTTTTTATTTACTTCAGGTTACTAAGATCTTTCTTGGCTTACCCTATCTCCTGTAAATTAACTTTGAATTGACTAAACAGTATGACTTCAGGTTTGTGGTTTCCTGAATATATATGACTATATATAGCCAAATCTATATCTCTCTATATATATCTATATCTATCTATCTATCTATCTATCTATCTATCTATCTATCTATCTATCTATCTATCTATCTAT
>NW_020954590.1:62802168-62807422 GCF_900497805.2 Vombatus ursinus
TATCTATCTATCTATCTATCTATCTATCTATCTATCTATCTATCTATAGCCATCTATCTATCTATCTATTTATCTATCTATCTGTATGGTTCCAGATATAATACAGAGCCACCTTTAATGTAGCCTGAGACTGTATCCATTTTTAAGTTGCCATGTCATACTTTTGACTTATATTGAGTTCACCATCCAATAAATGCCCAGGATTTCTCAAGCAAACTACTGTCTAGATGTGTGTCCATATATATATGACTATATATAGCCTCTTATATATATATACATACATATATAGTGATATCTATTCAGGTTATACATACATAAATATATATACATACATATATATATATATATGTATAAGCTGAATAGATAAAACTATAAGGTTTGTGGCTTCCTGAATGGTCAATTATCACTCTGCCATTCATGTTTTATGCTAGAAGATGGATGTGTCTCCCACTTCTCCCGAATTTCTCATTCCTTCCAAATATCAATTGGTTTGGTTAACATCAAACATGCAACAAGGGTTAGCAACAACTATTTTCTTTATATAACAGTGGGAATAAATGGTAGTGAGGGAAAGAATGGAGAACACAGGGAAGGAGATAGGCTGTAGATAATTGCAATTAGTACTGGGTACTCTTAACTCGTTTATTTCGGCTTTAACTCTTTCCTCTCATGACTATTGTCAGTCAGCCAGTGAACGTTTATTAACCACCAAAAGCAAGAGAATTCGAAATCTAATGGGGAAAGATAATGCATAAAAAGAAACTGAGAAAGGGTAAAGGTAGGAAGGGAAAGTACCTAGTGTGGGTGCATGAGATGATGAAATCCTGCAACCTGGTAGGAAATGATGAACTAGCTGTCCTGGGCACTCTCCTTAAATAGAGGATCTGGCAGGAATTCTCCAAGTCCCTCTTCCAGCTCTCCAATTAGAGGGAAGGAATTGCCTCCAATCAAGGGGCAGGGGCTTACTGATGAGGTGTCAGTTTCAGAATTGATGTGATTTTGTAGGATAATGAGTTTCTGGAGACCTTGATAAAGTCCAGGAGAGCAGTGCAGCTGTATGGGAAATGAATATTTTGGAGGAATGGGACAATTGATGGTTGCTGTTTCTTTCTCAGACTTGGAATCATGGGAATATTGTCTCTGAGGGAGGCAGTTGGGTCATTTCACCAAACTTGGTTTAGTCAACATAGCAAACACCCCCATCACTATCAGAAGGAACATCAGTAGCATCTTTCAGAATCTTTGTGAAGAAGTACAGATGGTCATAAGCCCTGATATCCAAAAAAGTGCTCAACTCTGGAAAGTCCACCTTGGTACCAAGATGAAGGATGAACTCTGAACTTCAACTCTTAACTCTCAACACCTTCCAGTATTTTCCCCACAGAACTCTCAGCAAAATATCAGAACCTCTAGGTGCATAATGTTAGAAGGGTAGCACCTATCACCTCCATGGTGATACCAATGTAGGTTAATACTAACATCAATGAAAATTACAGATCTTTTGATGTATTAGAGGTAGTTGGTGGTGCAGTATTTGGCCTGAAGTCAGGAAGACCTGAATTGAAATCCAACCTCAGACACTTACTAGCTGTATGACCAGCTGGGAAAGTCACTTAACTTCTGTTTGCCTCAGTTTCATCAACTGTAAAATGGGGATAATAATGGTGCCTACCTTATAGGGTTGTTATGAGGATCAAATGAGACATTAAAAAAAGTGCTTAGCTTAGTATAGTTCCTGGTACACAATAGGCATATAAATGCTTATTCCCTTCCCTAATGAGAAAAAGATTGAGGTTCTAAAGTCATGTCCATGATTCTATGATAGGAAAGCATATTTCTTTTATTAGATGAGGATATAAATGGCATGCTTATCAAATTTATAGATGACAAAAATCTGGAAAGGCTAACACATTGGATAATAGAATCAGGTTAAAAAAAAGATCTTGACAATCCATTATATCCTTCAGCCAAATTGAATTTTTGAACCTTTATAAAACTTTATCTCTGCTAAATTTAATCTAATTTAGCAGAGATAAAGTTTTATAAAGGTTCAAAAAAATCAACTGGACAAGTAAAGAACTGGGGACACACATCTAGACAGTAGCTTGCTTGAGATATCCTGGGCATTTATTGGATGGTGAACTCAATATGAGTCAAAAGTATGACATGACAACTTAAAAATGGATACAGTCTCAGGCTACATTAAAGGTGGCTCTGTATTATATCCAGAACCATGAAGGTAACACTTCTCTGTCATGGTCAAACCACATTTGCATATTATGATCAATTATGGGTGTTACAATTTAAGAACTAAAACAACAAATTGAAGCATTAATCAATCAACACTTAATAAATGGCTACTATGTGCCAGGCACTGTGCTAAACACTGGGGATACAAAAAGAGGCAAAAGACAGTCCTTGCTCCCCAGGAGCTTACAATCAGATGAGGGAGACAACATGCAATCAAATATATATAAAGCAAATGATGCACAGGATAAATAGGAAATAATAAGAATTAAGAGAAGTTGGGAAAGGTTTCCTGTAAAAGATGGGGTTTTAGTTGGGACTTCAAAGAAGTTAGGGAAGTCAGTAGATGGAGTTGAGGAGGGATAGAGTTCCAGGTATGGGGGACAGCCAGAGAAAATGCCTGGAGCTAGAGATGGAGTGTCTTGTTCTTAGAACATCCGGGAAGTCAATGTCACTGGATCAAACAGTATGTGTTGGGGAGTAAGGTCTAAGAAGACTGGGAAGTTAGGAGGGGTCTAGGTTGTGAAGAGCATTGAATGACAAACAGAGCATTTTATATTTGATATTGGAAGTGATAGGGAGCCACTGAGATTTGAGATGGGTGTGTGATGTGGTTGGATCTGCACCTTAGAAAAATCATTGGTGGCTGAATGAAAGATATGTCAAAATGGAAAAGAGACTTGAGGCAAGCAGACCCACCAGTAGACTACTGTAATAGTCCAGGAATGAGGTGATGAGGACCTGTACCAGGGTGGTGTCAGCATCAGAGGAGAGAAGGGGGCATATTTAGGAGATGCTACAGAGGTGAAATTGACACATCTAGGCAGCAGATTGGATACGGGGGTGAGAGATATTGAGGAATCCAAGATGACTCCTAGCTTGTGAGCATGAAGGAACAGGAAAATAGTGTTGCCCTCTACAACAATAAGGAAAATAGGGATGGGAGGAGGGTTCAGGAGAAAAGATAACGAATTTGCTTTTGGACATGCTGAATTTAAGATGATTCCTGGACACCTAGTTTGACATGTTTGAAAAGCAGTTGGAAATTCAAGATTGGAGGTCAGAAGAGAATTTAGAGCAGGGGAGATAGACTTGAGAATCATCAGTACGGAAATGATAATTAACCATGGGAGCTGATGAGATCACTAAGAGAAATAATATAGAGGGACAAGAGAACAAGATCAGGATAGCACCCTGAGGGACATCTATGGTTAGAGGGCATGATCTGGATAAGGATCCAGTAAAGGAAATGGAGAAGGAGGGTAAGGTAAAGATAGGCAAGCAGAGAAGCAGGAGAGAGTGATGTGGAAAAAAAAAACTAGAGCGAAGAGAGTATCAAGGAGAGAGTAATCAATAGTGTCATAGGCTACATAGAGGTCCAGGAGAATGAAGATTGAGAAATGATCACTGGATTTGGCAGCTAAGAGATTATTGGTAACTTTAGAGAAAACATTTTCAATGGAATGATGGGGTTGCATTCTGGATGGCAGGGGTTAAGAAGAGAGTGAGAGGAGAGAAAGCGGGGGCACCTATTATCGGTGGCTTTTTCAAGGAGTTAGTTATAGAGAGAAGAGACACAGGACAACATAAGTAGGGATGGAAGAATCAAAAGAGGGTTTTTCAGAATACGGAGACATAGGCATATTTATAGGCTGTAGGAAAAAACCAGTACAAAGGAAGAGATTGAAAACAAACGAAAGAGTTGAGATGACAGAAGGGGCAATCTGTTGGAGGAGATGGAATGGAATGGGACTGCTTGAACAAATAGAGAGGTTAGCCTCAGGAATGAGGAGAGCCACTTCATCATGAGAGGAAGGAAATAGTGGCAGAAGGTAATAGGAGGTGAGAAAGAGGGGAGAAGGAGCCCAAGACAAATAGCTTCAATTTTTTCCCTGAAAAATACAAGCCAAAGTTATGAACTGAGTAAAGAGTGGGGAAAGGGGGAACCATGGGAAGGTTAAGGAGGGATGAAAAGATTTGGAAGAGCCCTTGTGGAGAGCGGGATAATGAGTTGATAAGGGAGGTATAGTAAGATTGCCTAGAAGCAGTGAGGGCCAAGTTGAGGTTGCATAACATAAATTTGTAGTGGATCCAGTCAACATGGGTGCATGATTTTATATATATTTGTTCAATACCATGTGTATAGGAGCAAAGGCAGTGAATTGTGGGAGTGATCCAAAGCTGAAGCATGGTTGGGCATAATCAGCAATATAATAAGGGGGTTAGGGATTCAAGAGAGTGGATAGTATAGTGCTGAATTAGTTCACCAAGGGGTCAAGATGGTGAGAAGAGGAGAGAGTGGTTAGTGCAGGGGAGATGGCTTGGGAGAGAACTGAGGGGTCAAGGCATTGAGGTCATGTGTGGAAGAACAGTAGGATTTTGTAAGGGAAGGTGAAGGGAGAGGTAAAAAACCAATAAATATCTGGTTAGATAAGGGGATTATAGAATTCTTGAACATAGATGTGATACACTTGTGGGTGATGGCAAGATCAAAGCTATGGTCATCGTTGTGTGTTACTAAGGTGGGGAGGAGGAGTCGCTCATAGGAAGTAAGTAGACTGAGGAATTGAGTGGTTAAGGTATTTGAAGGAGAGTCATTATGTATATTGAAGTCCCCTAGTATGAGGGCAAGAGTTGAGGAAGAGAGAAAAATTGTGAGCTAGGTACTGAACTTATTGAGGAAGGAAGTGGAGTGACCTGGGTTCTGTTACTAGGATTTTGTTTGGTGGTAGATATAAACAGCATGACCGTAAAGGAAGAGAGGTTACTGAGTGATGGAGGAAAAAGGAAAACTTGGAAATGGCAATGGAGAGTAAGGAGTATTCCAACTCCCTCTCCTCAACCAGTGAATTGAGGAGAATGAGTGAAGGTGTAGCCAGTACTGGAAAGGGTTGCCAGGGAGTCAGTGTAATCAGAGGGGAGCTAGGTTTCAGTCAGAGCTCATAAATAGAAGGAGTGGGAGAGGAAAGGATTTAATATGAAAGGAAGTTTATTGCTTATGCAACAG